>NC_064627.1:432744652-433049171 GCF_023864275.1 Schistocerca cancellata
CTCGTATAAAAAAGACAGAAATAGAAATTGTGAATTTGTTCTTGGATGAAAACATAATAAGCATTATCGCAACATCCACTAATATAAACATCAATTAAGTTCGTGGTAACTTCTCTAGGGAAATGGACGCTAAAGAAACAAATGCGATAGAGATCAGAGCATTCATTGCTTTGTTATATCTATGAAGATCTTTGAGATGTTCTAGGAAGAGTGTATCGAAATTGTGGGATAACTCAAAGGAAAACGGACTTGAATCATGTTATTTATGCATAAGTGAAAACCGATTCAGTTTTCTGTTGAGATGTCGCAGGTTTGATAATATCCGTGATAGAGGTGTTCGCAGAAAGATTGACAAGTTGGCTGCTACCATAGCTATCAGAGAGGTACTTGAACTATTCACGAACAATTGCCAAAAATATTTTTCACCTAGTGAATATCTTATTGTTGACGAACAGCTTTTGGCATTTAGAGGAAACTGCCCGTTCAGGCAATATATTCCTAGCAAACCAGAAAAGTATGGGTTAAAAGTGTTTGCTTTGGTTGATGTAAAAACAGCTTACACTTTGAATTTAGAACCGTACGTCGGTAAGCAACAAGAGGGACCATGTAATGTCAGTAATTCAGCTGAAGATATTACTTTTCGAATGGTCAAACTGTTTCAAACGTTAGAATTATTATACTGTGTACAAATATTAAATGTATTGTATTTAGATTTAATAAAAAATCATTAAACCAGTCATAAATACCGTTCAAAGTGTACAAATAGACCGCTTGCTTTGTGGATGACACCAGTCATCCGCGCGAGTGGCGATGTCACGAATTTTCGCGCGAGTAGTAAAGGGTTAAGGTGTCGAATAGAGAATAAGTTGAAATTCAACAATGTTGTTGGTAAAACCCTAAAATAGTATCCACTGCACGGCGTGCTGGTGCAGCAAGCAGTATGCAGACTATGGGAAAACAACGGTCTTGATCGCAGAATTGGTTTTATTGCGTTATTTACTCGTGACACTCGTTTCGCCTAATATCAGGCATCTTCAGACTGACGGTTGCAGAATTGATTTGATTGCATTATTTACTCATGAAGAGCGTTTCGCCCAGTACTAAGCATCTTCGGATTGATCAGTCAATCTGAAGATGCCCTGATTAAGCAAGAAGCGCGTCATGAATGAATAAAGCAATAAAATCAGTTCAGCAGCCAAGACTCTTGTTTTCAAAACAGTTTTGCTGGTTCGTCAGAACACTGTTAGAAATTAGCTTAAACTGATCATTTATATTAATTTTTAAAATGAAAAGATACATAGACTTTTATAGCAACGACGAGACGCTTAAAGAGAGGCCGATAATCCCGGGAAAGCCTACTTACAAAGTTTTAACATACAACTGTAAATGTTGAACCTAGAAAAATACTGCAATTCTGTAGGCATCGCGAGAACAAGATTGGACTGTTAATAATGCGCACAGAGGCGTTTAAACAATCATCCTTCCTGCAAAATGATTCAAATGGCTCTGAGCTCTATGGGACTTAACTTCTGAGGTCATCAGTTCCCTAGAACATAGAACTATTTAAACCTAACTAACCTAAGGACATCACACACATCCATGCCCGAGGCAGGATTCAAACCTTCGACTGTAGCGGTCGCGCGGTTGCAGACTGTAGCGCCTAGAACCGCTCGGCCACCCCGGCCGGCCATTCTTCCTGCTCTCCATTTATGAATGGACAAAAAGAAGCCTAACAATTGGTGCAATGGGAAGTACCCTCTGCCTTCATCCTACAGTGGTGGTTTGCAGAGTATGGATGTAGACGTAAAAGAGCTAATTTACATGTATGTGGTAGTATTTCTGACATTAAAAAAAAATGCAACATAAAGTTGTAGCGGAAGTTTGTTCGTGTTTGCGGCGAATGGCTTTATGGTCGCATAATTCTTGAAGTATTGTTCCTAATTGGCATTACCGTATCACAATGTAGCACAGAAGAGGTTACGTGTGAAAATGCAGAAGGAAATCGATACATACAGGTAGTGAGTTTCCTTTTATTTATTTTTGGTACGAAAAAGTATAATAGCGATTCACGCCCAGACAAATGGCGTTGTAATGTTTCTAAACATGATGCGGTATAAGTGCATGAGGCAAAAAACTGATTGAACGGTTTTGTGACTGGAAATTATGATGTCAATGATATACCTCAATCTTCTCAATAAAACACATAAATGTATTCGCAGTTGCGAGTATGTACAACCATCGGTTGTATAATGAAATGAAGACAACGGAAATTTGTTCAGGGCCGGGATTCGTACCCAGATATCCCGCTTATTGCTAGGACATCCGAGCACGCTCCAGTGCCAGACCCAAACTTGTGTATGACGTCAATCATGTGTCTACAATCTGCACTCGTACATTCATTATGAAAATTCCCGAGCGTGCGAGCCATTTTAATTGAAAGTTGCTTGTCCGGCGTCGGCAGATAAATACAACATTGGAATGTCTGCGTTGTTCAGAAGTACGATGCAATATTCCTTCGGACGCGCATGTACTGCAATATCGTAGTCTCAATAAAACAGTGGAAAAGTTGATGAAATCACTTCGAAAGTTGAGCAACATTTACATGATATCCGTAACGAACTGAACGTAGATTACTGACGTTAATTTTGTGGTAAGAGGAGGGGTTAAGAAGGCGAAGTACAATTTCTTACAAAATAAAACACAAAAACTGTGATCATTAAATACCAAACGTACTGAAGTTATCACTTTTAGTAGGCAACTGCGACTTTCAGTTTACTTAAAAGAGAGGGTCTAGTTTGCAAGAGATGTGTCGACACATTCGAAAAAATCGCAATAGCTCGGAAGTTCAGGTGAGCTTTAAGATGCTTTAATGGTATCACTTTGGCACCAAATTTTATCACAATGCTTCTCAACGACATCATGGACGAGTCAGTCACCGTGGACGTGTCAGGTGACGGAAAGGTCGTCACAGTATTGCGCGAATATAATGACAAAGGGTCCCTCTAAGAGCCCACGTTCGGCAACACTCTTTGTGCCACCCACGCAACTTCGTTGAGCGCGTTACAAATGTACCTGTCAGGAACTTCGACACCAATTCGCACTAGCTTTAGCGCCTGAGGATTAGGTAGCCCCTTCAACAGACTTTGGGTAGGGTTTGCCTACTTTCAGGCTGCTTCGAATCACGTTCAAATTTCGTCGAATGATTTGGTCTCTAGTGGTTCCAACCTGTGCACGGGAGCAAAAATTGCGGTCGCGCTGCACTCGAAAGGGGTGAGGCCGCGTTCCATGGGGATGCAGCTCCACGAAGCCCTTAAAGAAGGGCTGAAAAGTCCAAGTGCGTCATCAGTGTCAAAGGTGGTCAAGAACGTCTTCCTGTTGCTCGTCGGACTGCGAACTGTCGTTTTCTATCACGTAATGTGTGGCAGTCAACCACCCAGGGAAATTGGTGGTTTCATTGACGCCTTTTATGTTATCCCTTGAGGCCTTTTCGTGCCTGTTTGAAATTTTTTCATCGGCCACCCATAAGAAATCAGCGCGATTTCAAAGCTGGGTGTCGCGGTTCGCGCCTCCATCGCAGAGAAGTCAAAAGAAGAGGTGAAATGTGGGTAAGAGGGGCCACGACGACCTTCTCATATTGTCATACGTTCACAGAGGCACTGGGAAAAATTTTGGTAAAATTTGGTGCCAATGTGACATTATTTACACACCGCACAGCTCACATGAACTTCTGAGCTGTGGCCCTTTTAGAATTTGTCGACACCATGCGGCTTGAAACCACGCTTTTGCAGCAACACACATGCGTCGCAACGTGAAGGAATTACGTGGTTTCCAAAAAGTGATTCTTTAATTCTGTTGTGCAGTGTGGTTCTGGAATTCCACGTCAAATGAATCTTGGTGCGCTAAATGTTAGTGAAGGTCAGCCGCATGATCTGACATTCTCCGCCGGCCGGTGTGGCCGAGCGGTTCTAGGCTCTTCAGTCTGGAACCGCGCGATCGCTACGGTCGCAGGTTCGAATCGTACCTCGGGCATGGATGTGTGTGATGTCCTTAGGTTAGTTCTAGGGGACTGACGACCACAGATGTTAAGTCCCATAGTACTCAGAGCCCTTTTATTTTTTTTTTTTTTTTTTTGGCATTCTCCAGACTGGTACTGAACTGAATCGTGTGTACGTGAAGCGGAGCAGGATGTGAGGTAGGCTCTTGAAAACCATCTTTTTGTGTCTAGAGATACGAGGGCATCTGTCTTCACGTGCGCCTCGCTTAGTTTGCTCTTTGTCTGGATGACAAAAAGCAGCACAGTAATAGCAATTTAATTGGAAGCGACTAATGACTGGAAACCCTGACAACAAAATCGCCCGTGTAAAGTCAAACAAGGCAGACAGAAGTTAACACTATGAAAACAGACAGGGGAATGAATGTTCGAAATATCGTCTGCCACAATATGTACTCGGGGACGCACAGTGATGCTACGTGTGATTTGCACTTGAAAGTCTAGCGCGTGAGCTCCCTACTTCTCGTAACTGAATTGTAGGCAACTTGCTTAACTCGCGTCTGGTAGATACTGCCTCATTTGGTTTCTTTTCCGTCGGTCGCGAGCTCTAATGCTCTGCAATAAACAGTGCACAGCAAGTGGGTAGGTTTAAATGCTAAGCATAATAAGAACCATAAAATGTTAGGATGCCAAGTAATTTAGTTTTATTTCATCAACCGCAACATTAGTAAAATGATTTGTAGAGCCAGTACGTCGTTAATATTGGTAACAAGATGTCCGGTCATTAATCATTAGTTCTCGAGCACCGCAAAAGTCACAAAAACACTATCTTAGATTCAACATGAGATCGCACAATACGTTTTCCGAGGTAACTTTAATTCCGTCTTTACGCGCAGTTGCATTTCCCACACGAGTTCGTGTGTTGCTTCGTCGAAAACCGATAGCAGGTTGCCTCGGATTAACACAACATCGAACGAGTACGTCATCCGAAGCAATTTTTCAGTGACTACTTCGTCTTTACATGAGATCAGATTTTATACACCGATTCGCCGGTTATATGCTCGGAAAAAGATAGTAGACTAGTGCAATTTGGCGCCTGCCCTCTCAAGACGCACTTATGATTAGTCCATCCTTTCGATCAATAAGCACTGGCAGTAGCTCAAATTTGTAATTAGTATTTCCTGCTTAATAGAGTTGATATTGAAATTATTATTAACAAGTTTTCAGTGCAAGTAACGTCATCAGCACGTTTGGAGCTGTATATTGATTTTTAAAGAGTAAATATAAATAATAAAAGATTCGCTTCTTGACGCCCAGAGTGGTAAGTGAATACCCAGTCCTCTTCGCTCCAGTAGACGACTCTTGCTCACCCGGCCGTTGTCACGCTCTGTGACCATCTGGCGCGTCGTTCGATGAGTCTGCCTTGTGATACTCGTACTCGTTAGCCTTCCGTAACAAAATCATCCTATAATAAAGGTGGGCAGAGATGAGGCAGAAACGCCAGAAGAGGAAATGGCTCGACGAAAACGCCAAAGTAGCGGTGTTGGTCAGTATTTGCCAGCTGACCTTCTAAGCTTCGCGAGGCATTTTGTAGTTCCTCGACCTACGCATTAGCGAGCGTTGTAAAACATGTGTTGCGTCCCGCCGCAGCGTCGTGTCTGTCGGTTGTTTAGCGTGCCGTGCAGCCGGCGCGGCTGTGAGCAGCAAGTGCGGGCGGCGGCGCCAGCCCAGGCCAGCCGGTGCAGCTGCGGGCTGCTAGCTGCTCCAGGCCGCAGCTGCCTTCCCCCGGGCCGCCGCCGCTGCCGCTCGCTCCGTTGACCGGGCCAGAAATAAAACAAACGCCACGCCAGGCCTCGGGAGTGAGGGGTGAGGGGGCGGGGCAGGGGGGGGGGGGAGGGCTGGGCGCTGCCAAAGCCACAGCCGGGCCGGGCCGCACCGAGCGGCAACGCTGCCGCAAGCTCAATGCCACGGCGCGAGCTCGCCGGGCGGGCGTCGGCGCAGCAGCAGCCAGCAGCAGTGCGAGCGCGACGCTCGGGGAGGCAAGCCGTAGCCGTAGCCGTGGCCCTAGTCGCGCCAGCCGCCGCCATGAACACCGAGGCGCTCATCGCCGCCGTCTACCGCCGCTCGCCGCTCTGGGACACGGGCAGCATCCACAACAGGGACCGCCGCATCGTCGACGCGCTCTGGAAGGAGGTCGCCGCCGAGCTCAACTGCGCAGACTGTAAGTGCCGCCCGCTGCCACGCACTCGCACTCGCCCCGTCACGCGCACGCTAGGCCGCCTCTCCACTGACCCCATCCCGCGAGCCACACCACACCACCGAGCTTTCTCGGCACACTTTCCAAATCGTGTAGACTCCGCCTTTGCGTGTCGTCTCTAGTTACCTCACAGAGCCACCTGCATCACACCAAGATTACGTAAGACACTCTCGCTCAACTCGATAACCAAAACTCTCATCACAGTATCGAAAATCATTCTAGATCAGTGGTTCCCAATCTGGGGGTAATTTCCACCCGATAGTAAAAGCAAAAGGGCTCAATCATATTTCAGCCGCGAAACTAAGTTGTTTTTACAAAATCGTCACTGTTATTACTATTTCTCAAGACCACAATCATTAAAATAATTATCAATAGTTATGAGATTGGTGCATAAGTTCTTAACGTTTTTCTTTTGCATGTTGGTGTTCTGGTGGTCGCTACGGTTTTATTTATCGACTGTCATTTTTTTGTTTCTAGCTCCAGCTGCTGCTAGTTGAGTTTACATATTTTCATTTTCTCATTTGGAGATAGTGAGTGAGGGCTAGAAAATGGGGTGCCAAGTGGAGAAATCGGAACATTTCCGACATTTTCTTCTGTTTGAGTCCAGTAGAGGGATGACAGCAGCGGAGGCAGCCAGAAACATACAGGTTCAAATGGCTCTGAGCACTATGGGACTTAACATCTGTGGTCATCAGTCCCCTAGAACTTAGAACTACTTAAACCTAACTAACCTAAGGATATCACACACATCCATGCCCGAGGCAGGATTCGAACCTGCGACCATAGCAGTCGCGCGGTTCCGGACTGAGCGCCTAGAACCGCTAGACCACCGCGGCCGGCAAACATACAGGGATAGTGCCACTGGACAGAGTACGGCGAAAAAATGGTTTTCTCGTTTTAATTACGATAGTTTTGACATTAGTGACCTCCACATTCAGGAAGATCTTCGGGGTTTGACGAAGATCATTTAAATGCATTAAACCACAATGATCGACGTCAGTGTACTCGAGAACTGTCAGATCGTGCGTCATTTGCATGCAATGGCGAAGGTTCAAAAATCGGGAGTCCACCGGCATGCTCTAAGCCAAAATCACAATAATCGGCGTCTAGCCATATGTGTGTCTCTGCTTGCTCGTCGTCAAGAAGACCGACCATTCCTATCCCGTATCGTTATTGGTGAAGAGAAACCGTGTCTGTGTGGTGACATAAGGAAAACAAAGGAATGGTTGAGCCCAACCAAACCGACTTACAAAAAATATTATACAGGAGTTCGGTTGGAAGGTTATTCCACACCCACTTTATTCACCTGATATTGTGTCCTCAGATTTTCACCTTTTCCGATCGAACCGAGTGAAAATCCGTTGCGAACATGGCTCGACGAGTTCTTCGCCTCAAAACCAAGTGATGTCTACAGTCGCGAAATCGAAAAGTTTGACAGATGGTGTCAGACTGTTCTAATTAGCGAAGGAGAATATACTATTGATAACTAAAATTTCTATTATGTGTATGTGTTGTGTTTGTTAAACTTAAGCGGAAAAACGCTACGAACTTATGCACCAATCCAATACTTTTTTTCCAAATGCTAGCAATAACACGTGACATAATTTGGTTGAGTTTATAGCATGTGGAACAGTTGTATGAACATCATCTTCCTCACATAGCCCACACACAACACATATACTTTCTAGTCTGTACCATACATCTGTTGCTGTTGTTTTCAGTCTGAAAACTGGTTTGACGCACCTCTCCATGCTATTCGATCCTGTACAAGCCTCATCTCTGAATAACTAAAACAACCCACATCCATTTGAACTTGGTTACTGCACTAGTCTCTTGGTCCCATCTATGGCAGTAAAATTGAGACATATACATCACATATGCTTGAATAACTCGTGTAAGTGCCTTCTCCAAGTTGCACGTAGTTCCCGTAATAGACCAGAAATTCCTTCATCATTCACTTCGCTATAACTGACGGCACAACACAACAGTACCGTGTGATGGGAACTGCACCACCGTAGGGCCAACACTGTATTATTATTATCATTATTATTATTGTTATTATTATTGCTGCTGAGAGGAAGAGATAAAGCATTGGCTCCTAATTTCTGCCAGTTTAGAAGTAAGGAATCCAGCAATCAGTGTGTAACAAATGGCGGCGCCACGTAGGTAATAATAGTGAGGCACTAAGAACTGCCTGAGCGTTCTATAAAAAACGTCATTAGAAATAAACGGTACCATCTCACTCATTAGGTCTTGATTTAATAAATTATGTAATTTAGCTTAGCATCATTTATCTTTCGTCATTTTAAAAATGAAAGTTTTCAAAGAAAACTATTTTCGTTATAAGTTTTAGCTGAACGCTGATTATTATGTTGGAGGTTGGACAGGGGTACTAGTGAACATCTAGTTGCACAAAGCGGTGCTGGCCTCAGAATCATGACGACCAGCGCAAGAATGAAAAACGAGCCTGGCATGTCTGTTCATTATTGTGCTATGAAGTTAAACATCTGCTGAAGGCTAGGACGACGTATGCGAATTTATCGCATTTCCTTTTGTGTTGTCTACAACTTACATTTCTCTGCAAATCGCCAGTTGACAATTACTTCCGCTTTGGGACAGCAGTGAGTGCAGACATCTGCCTTTGCATGCTCATTTGAAAATACCGCGACGCTCAGTTCAGCAGCCACTGCCGCCGCCGTCGTGTAGCGAGCGCTAGCTGCTTGCTACATGTCAACGTCCATGCTGCTCCAGCCATGGCGTAGCGCGTGCGTGAGCGGTACATTCGTGGCTTTAGCAAGAGAAAATTGACTGGCCCTGTTTCTGCACGTTAGTTCTTACGCACATATTTAAATTTCATGGAAGCCACTTCTGTAGAGGTGCCGGTAGATGGCTCGTACGATGTTAGACAGTACGCAAGCCTTGGAAGCATAATTAACTTAAAACTCTAGCTTATTGCATGAAGTGGTTAGAGAAGCGGGGAAACAGATATTTTCAAACTCTATCTGCTGTTTGAAATGCATTTAGCCACTGAAAATATAGATGACTTACAAAATTATTTTCGCAGTTTACGTACTTTCCGTAAGTATTTTAAGATTAAATTGGAATAGTTCGTTACTCGTAGTGTTTTGTTCTGACTGTATGTATGGGGCGAGGCTAAGTACAGCTGTCCATATACTATGGCATAGACAAAGCTATTCGTTGTGCTTAGTAAGGTAAAACCACTGTAAGTACGAGTGTCACTATTGGAGATGAAACATAACTTGGTGATTGGTATACGTGGTATCTCATCGAACGTTCGGGGTCAAACATTTATACAAGCAGTACAGCATATGAAGGAGAGTATTCTGAGATAAGGAACCGGTGATCGAAAATGAATATTCAAACGGTACGAGGCCTTGAGCGAGCAACGCATGTAAAGCACGTTTGTAAACTACTTGAGTTCCTGTGTCTGAGGCACTATCCAGAAACCTATACACAATCGTATGTGCTTTTTTTGCCGCTGATCTGTTTCCTATGTGGTTTACGAAGTTGTTCATGTATGGAGCCACGTTAAAAACTGAAAAGGATTTGGTGGATAGGACTGAGATGCCTGTCAGGCTGGACGACCGGTACCAAAACTGTCTTTTGACGACGTTTGGTTGGAATCGCAGTCGTTTGATAGTTCCTCTTCCTGTTAGGATTTTTCCGTTAACTCCGCATCTTCAATACGTACGGAATAGCGCCGAGAGATTTTCTCCCACGTCTCGTCAACAGTTATATCAAGAATAGGAAATGAAAAAAATGAAAGGAACTCATTTCGAACGGTGCCTTACTTATCTCAAACACCTATAGGCCGCATTGTTGGTATGCGAGGATGTAGTCGCCCGAACGTACGTTCTGCAGAAGCAACTGGCGTCTTAGATGAAATTGTAAAAATATCTATAAGAAGATATGAAGGAGAGGTTAAAAAACTTGGCGTACTCGCAAAAAATGGGAAGACCTGAAGAAACCACTAATATCGAAACATATTAATTGACAGCGTTGAGAATATGGTGGCAAAGTCCTGGCACTGACTTCCAGAAGTGGGTGGCAAATCCAACGAAGGAGGTTTTTGTTCGGACGAGGATAGATGACAACTTTCTGGAGACATGATAACATTCACTACTCTCCAAAAGACGTCGTTGCCACAGCACAAAGTTTATGTAAAAACCTGGCTGGTTATGGATGGAACACTACAGCTGGAGGGAGAATTGGTTGAAGCTTCATCCAGGAAAGACAGCAGTTAGCATAAGAGATGCCTGTTTCCATATTGTTCACTATCACTGCTGTAAAAACACATCGAAAGCAACCAAAAGTTGATGGAAAAGATACCCAGAAGTTTCTGCTTTGAAATTTCAGACAAAGACTTCCAATTCGGATCCAATAGAGCATGTTTGGGTGCAGATGTTTCGACACTAGGAATTGCGCAAGGAAAATAATCGAGAGACTTTTCGGAGTCATGTCTTTACCATGAGGGAGGGCAGGCGGCGTCAGCATATTTGTAGCTTGACTCTTCCCAAGATCCAAAGAAGTTTTGGACAATAAATATTGGCAAACTACTTAATAAAAATAAAAGAAACACCTTTTATCTTAATATCATTAATTACCTTTTTTTTTTACAAAAGTATGCAGATTCCCACACCCAGAAGCAAAAGTTATAAAGGGTTCGTGGTATTACAAAGAGGAAGATTGGTGTAATTTATTTAGTTTACCGTTTTTTATTTTTATTATGAGGGTCTCATGAAACTACAAAAAAGTATGTTTTCTTGATTTTATGATCGTGTTTCGATATACCTTTCAACAATTAACTGCAATGTTTCTTGATAAAACCGGCATATTGCAAGCTTCTCAAATAAGTAAAACTGACATTGCATTTCTGTAGAACATTCTAACAATCAATCACTTTCATCGCGTGTAAAACAGTTATCAATTCTGAGGGCATATTAACATAATTAATATCTTCCTATATTAAAGTAATATTAGAATTAAAAGGATGTTTACATGTTATATATGAGTTTTGAAATAACAAACAGGTTATGTTTCAACGTTGACGTCTTCGTGAATCCAAAAGAATGGCACACGCACTTTATTTCCTACACATTATATGAATGGACAGTTTGGAAAACTAGACATTCTGTTTGATAATTTTTACTTTGCGTGCCCTCTGCAAAAGTAGCTGAGTATGTAGACTGTTAGTGTAAGTCTCTAAATGCTCCTTCACTGTTTGCGTCATGAACGTAGTAAATATTGATTACTAAACACCATGTTTTGTTGATTTAATAACTGTGGTCTTTACTGTAGATGCAAGTTGTTTGAAATAATGTGGTAACTGTGGCTGCGGGTGATGGACGTCGAAATTTTATCTCCGGCGATGATAACCAGATAGTTGGTTAGTTGGTTGGTTGGTTTGGGGAAGGAGACCAGACAGCGTGGTCATCGGTCTCATCGGATTAGGGAAGGATGGGGAAGGAAGTCGGCCTGCCCTTTCAGAGGAACCATCCCGGCATTGGCCTGGAGTGATTTAGGGAAATCACGGAAAACCTAAATCAGGATGGCCGGACGCGGGATTGGACCGTCGTCCTCCAGAATGCGAGTCCAGTGTCTAACCACTGCGCCACCTCGCTCGGTAACCAGATAGTGATTGGTTCTTTAACACCTTAACATTCATAAAATCTCAAATGATCTGTCTCATCGTCGTGTAGGCATTTCACTTATTTTTCGGCCACTTCTTTCTTCATTGTATGCTCACATCGTAAACCTATGACCTCAATGATTGGTCTCCATCAATCCAAAAGATTTCATGGTGGATGTTCGCTACTTGCTCTCATGTTGTTCAAGTTCAAACCTATAGTTAAATGTAACTAGCATAAATCTTCAACAAAAGCGACTTCTGCCTGGTACTAGCGACACCGCTCTATTGTCATATCAACGAAACTAACTTCCCGGATGACCTGTCGTACGGTCTGTTCAAACTTACTTCCTGCGATGGAAGATACTTGGCCCCATTCTAAATTTTTCCTTCCTATATAGCAAGATGGGAAACCGATGGACTCGTTTAGAGACATCATGTAATAAGATCCCGATTGCTGCTGTAGAAATATTTTTATTGTAATTGATCGTTTTCGGCTAGACAGCCATCTTCAGAGCATTGGCGAAAGTTACGTAATACTTAGGTTTTATTTTATGGACTCCCATTCGGGATTAGTATGATTCATGTCCCATTTAGATTTACCATGGTTTCTCGAAATCACTTAAGGCAAATTCAGGGGTTGTTACTTTGTATAGGACAAGGCCAATTTCCTTCCACATAAAAGGAGTCTTCCAGTACTTCCTTCTGCTCCATCTCTTATGATTTCATCACAGACTGGACTTCAGACCTTGAATTCCTTTCTCTCTCTCTCTCTCTCTCTCCCTCTCTCTCGTAATGATGCTTTCACAGGTGGCTTAAAGAATTTATTCTCCGTATGATGATTATCCATCCAACATTTGGTAGAATGTGTGATCTGCTAATCCTCCTCTGCCAAAAGTTGACCTATTTTTGTACACATCTATGGTAACTTCCCTTACGAACCGTGCTCATAAAGTTTTAATTATCACCGCTAAGCAATCAAGCTGCGACCAAGGAACTTGGTGATGTGTTAGTTGTTATCTTTGTATTCAGTTTTCAGTGGGACACGCTTTTTTCCCCCACGATGGATGACATGACAGAGATCTTTGTCGGATAGGACTGTATTTTGGCTGTTTGGAAAAAAATCACACCTTGAAAGTTACTTCTTCATCATTCTTCCACCCAATGGTTTCTTCATTGGAGAAAAGAAGTCACTGGGTATAAAGGGGATGGGAGCGGGTCGAAATGAGAAAAAAATTGATAGACAATAGAAGCACCGTGTGCGGAATGAGCGAGGGCGTTGTCAGAACAACACTTTGTTAGACACCTTCTCTCGACGCTTTAGTCTTCAAAGTCTCCCGCAACCTCATCAGGAGGTTTCGGTAGTATCCTCCTGTTACGATTTGTCACTTACGAGCATAACGATAGTAAGCAATGAAAACCTCGTAACTCCATCTGCCTGTGGAAACCTCGGAATTCCATAACACAACAATAAAAAAGAGATTTAAAAGTGCAGTAATTTCTCTAATCTGTCAATAATTAGGGTTCTACCATACAGTTACACATACAGCGCAACATTATAAATCGCTTTATATTACTTTTTAAGAAACCGTTTTTGCTTCTCCTCCAAAATTTAACAAAATGGAGTTGCTTACCAGCGATAATCTGCTAGCACCACACAAAGGCAACCCCAAAAAACACACAGCACACCTTGCACGACGTTTATTGGGCGTTTGTCTTCTTTGGCGGTGGTGATTCCACATGTTTCCACGTGCTTGCTTTGCGACTTTGTCTGTGGCTCACAGTAACACAACCAGTACTCGTCCATCGTGATTAGGAGGCTAAAGAAGTTATCTGGATTGGTCAGACACAGCTGCAACATTTCCGCTGCAGCTGGTTTCCGTGGGCTTATGTGTGCAAGCAGTCGCGGAACCCAGCTGGCGGAGACCTTTATCGTTTCCAAAATGCCGTGCAACGTATTGAAAACTGATCAGTTACCGATTTTTACTTTTTCCGCTATCGCTTCGATAGTGACACGCAGTACCAAGGTATCCACTTTTCCGCAAATCCCAGTTCTTCACAGAGGGAGTCTGCCACTTGGTTCTTCGGCATTCGGACTTGACCACTTTGGAAGCGTATGCAACACCTGTGATAGTGTCGGCGAAAGAAAATCTGTGACAGCTGGCAGCGCTGTTGCCAGCTTTCAGCTGCGAAGCGTAAACGACTGCAGGCAAAAAACAATAGCAAGGCCAGTGCAAGTGTCAGGAATCTTCTTTTGCCTACTCGACTACAGCCTCTGTCGTACGATGGCGCTTTGTTGTCGTACACTTCCACCAACTCCGCACGGATTGTTGCAGCGTTGCTCCTATGCAAAAAACGAATTACTACACGGTACTACATTTTCCGTCTCGTTTTGCACTGGTTTGTGTAATGGTGTGTTACGGTTCTGTACTGCGGAATTATAAGTGCATAGGACGACTGAAGTTATATAACTGCAAAGAAATAAAACACAAAAAGTGATTCCGTAACTTTATATTTTCGACGCGATGTTAATTAAAACTTTGACTACTCCTCGCAGGATTGGTTCCCATAGTTCTTCGTAGCCAGAATCTTCTATTTTCTACGAGTCTTTTACAGCTATAACATGCAGCGTCTCTCGTATCCAATTTCCATCTCCTTCCATTTTGCCAGTCCTCTTCTTGCAAGACTCTGCCCTGCACCGCACGTCATACTCCATCGTTCCAATGAAGTCAGGGCTTTCCTCATTTTCTGCGTCGTGGAGATTTCCAGTCCTATATTTTGGACGGTCTTCTTTCCTCTGGCATTCTTATAAGATGTCCAGACCATGTAAGCCGTTTATTTTCAGTTGTGTCTTACAATATGCTTGGTAGCTTCCATCTGTTCTCGTTGCACTTCATTTCATATTTGGTCTCCAAAACTATATTTCCTTTGCCGTTAATTTCTTGTCACTGACCCTGGAGACGTCCCACAGCTCAGGACTATACAGAGCAATCTTCTCAGTTATAGTTTTGTATATCCTCCGTTTCAAAATTTTTTTACGTAGTTTTATTGCAGATGACAGAGTGTAAATGCTTAATTGCCACCTTTCCATTTCCCATTCTATGCTTTATTTCCTCGTTGATTCCACCTTTATCCGGAATGATTGTCCCTAAATACTTATATGATCGACTACACTTCACTATAGATCCATAATCTGTAACAGGCTCCCTTCCTATAACTTCGACAACCAAGTATTCAATCTTTGTATATTTAATTTTCATGTTCCACTGCTTTTATTCTTTAAGCTTTCTTAACGTATGACACACATTCTCTTGTTCCTCGGCGAAAATGACCTGATCGTCAGCGAAATTTAGGGAGAACTGTTCTAATTCCCATGTTTTTGCACTCCCTTTTCCAATTTTTCAATGCTTCGTTCAAAACTACTTTACAGAGAATAATCGCTAAGGAGCATCCGTGTCTCAGTCCTTTGTTAACCTTACGTTTCAGTGATAGTAACTTCCCAACTTTAACGCAAGTACTATCTAAACAGAGGTTTCGAAAGGCTTGTACATAATATTTATGTAAGTTCTGGTATTCATTGCTTCGCACGTCCTAGAAAGTGGTATGCTGTCACAGGCCTTCTGCAAGTCTATAAAAACCAAGTGTGTCAAAAAAATGGTTCAAATGGCTCTGAGCACTATGGGACTTAACTGCTGAGGTCATCAGACCCCTAGAACTTAGACTGAAGCGCCTCGAGCCGCACGGCCACCACGGCCGGCGCCCAAGTGTGTCCCCAAGTCGATAAAAACCATGTATGTTTCCAAGTTACGTGCCATTCTGTTGACAGTCACCTGTCTAATGCTGCAGATGGTGTCAATTACAAGACCTTCCTGCCCGGAAGCGACTCTTGGTTTAAACGCTGGATATTATTTGCTTCTGTTGGTCACGCGCCTGTCAGTGCCAGACGCAGTTGCATTTGGAAAGCCGACGGCAGTGCTACTACACCACTGCCGCAGGTAATTCATTCATAAGTAGCGCGCGTTCCGCAGTGGTAACCTTCAGACAGTGCGTGGTAAGGACCGGAAAAGGAAGCGTTGAGCGTGCTGCGGCAAGTGGTCTGATTCACGTCATGCTGACACGCGCGAATGCCAGCTGATCAGGTGTTTGAATGATCGCAGACTAAAGCGGCCGCAGTTCTCGCACGTCACTGGATAAGGCAATGCTACGAGAGCCAGACGTGAATTCTACATATCTTACCAGAAACAAGGCATCCTTTGAGATATTTTTAAACTATAGATTGTTCTGAATTAGATCAGTATTTACCATATTGGCGGTAGTTTCTGCGAATTATTCTGAGATAATACGATTCAGTTCACAGGAAATGTTAACGTGCTATATTATCACCGTTGTCACTTCGCGCATATTTGAATCAACAGCGATGTCGCTTTCTCCAAGTCAGTGATATCAAGTGACACCTGCTATTCGGTAGAAAGTTTTTTATGAACGTACGTGGAAAGTATATAACCACGCTAAAAAGTGATATTCTGCTTACAGGCGCAGCAATCTTGATCCGCCAGCCATCCAGATTTCAACTTTCCATGGTCTCCTGAAATCAGTTAAGGCGAATGCCGGAATACTTCGACTGAAAAGAAAATGGTCGATTTCCCTCCACATCCTTGTCCTATCTATGCTTCATCTCAAAAGCTCTCGTCACGAATGAGGCGTCAAACTCTTATGTTTTTCATGTAAGTGTGGAGCATGACGGTCGTAATCAAAAGCAGCGGACAGATGATTTCACCTGTGGAAACGTCTTTACTCTCGCCTAACACATTGTTCAAGCAGATAAGTATGGTAAAGACTCACAATGTCAGGTTATAAGACAAAATTTGATTCGCTGATTTATTTTCAATTTCGAAGATAGGACGTTAGATTGTTTCCTCAGTGACAATATATATTCACCCAGAAATAAAAGTGAAAGTGAAGTTCACTAAAAATATTGAATGTAACATTGCTTGGTGTATGTGCACTCTTTTAATTTGATACCCGTATTCGAAAGTAAACACGAGACATGTAAGCCTGAAGGATAAGAGTATCCGGAAGATAGCTTGTAATAAATGTATTATAGAGTAAAGAAGGAGAGCAAGGTCAGGTACGGAAAAACTGCTTGGACTGCACAAGCATGTGGTAGAGAATCGGCATTGGTCTTATTGAAGGAAAGATGTCAGGGTTCGCCCTAGGCGATCAAAAGAAACTAAGGGAATCCTAAATCAGGGTGAGCAAACAGGGATTTGAACTCCTGCTGTTCAACACCAGCTTAATGTCGTAATTGTAATGCCACTTCGATCTTAAAAAGTGAACTACACGTCGGCAGTGTCTACATTCCTACATTTTAATTTGACACCTTGTAGCGCTCGTATTAGCTACACTATATTATTATTATTATTTGTTATTATTATTTGACAACCACTTTTTCTACTAAAGCGGTGTCCGTGAGGCTCTGGACCAGTGTTCTGTAGGAGCGGGGTTCAAATCCCGTTACAGCTGTCTTGATTCAGGTTTTCTTGATACTATCCATTGAGCCTTCGTTTTTACTCCTAGCTGAAAATCATATATATTCTAATGCAATGGAGAAATGTTTTACACTTCGAACCACTAAAAGAATGAAATACATTGATGTCCCTGTGAAAATATATTGAGGAGAAATTGAGTGCTCTGTACTGAGATCGCCGCAGGTATAACTCTACCAACATGTGGAGTAGTCGTGCAAGCTTCCCCTCCTCGATTTCCATTCAGAAAAGTGCGAGACTTCCCTGCCGCTCGTCATGTGCTACAGGAAATCGTACACCTACACCTAACGCATTTTCTCCTTCAACATCGCAGAATGTACTTTAGCTGCGAACATTGGTCACGAGCCCGGAGTTGGTGAATACCTGCCCGTCGGACACGTGCTGATTAGTGATTGTGGAAGAGTGATAGCACATTACACCACCTACGGAAATGAAATCGGGCGTCATGTTAGCGATTTCGCATAGTTTGAGGTATCTTTCTCTGGTCAGAGTGATTAAACTAAAGCTTTACGGTCTATTAGCTGAGAGGTCCCAATGGTAGGTTTAGTCGTCTAACTGGAAAATTTCTATTTTCGCACAAATCCGTGCTTCTTCGCGAAGTACGAGTGTTGCATCTAGTTGTAACTGTTTAGTATAAGTGACTGAATAGTACGTGTGAAACTGAGTGTCGCGTATTAGGATAAGACAAGTGTAGAGAGGCTGTAACACGGTACAGGCACACAGTGTTCTCCTCCTGAACAGGGGCTGTAGCGGCTGGCGGAGTGCAGATGTAGTTTTAAGACGCGGCGAGCTCGTTGTGTCCATCCGATGAACGGAACGACACCAACAGTTCCACGATACATTATTTCATTGGACGCTAGCGTGAAGTTGACTACAGTATTTTATCCGAGACGTTGCTGTATATTTTGCTGCTAAGCAGATGTACATCATCTCTGCTGCTTTCCTTGTCACTACAAAAGCTTGGGAAGAGGTGTCTGTCGTCTTGGTGCCAGGGCACGTGAGTATTGCGGGGAACGAAAGGGTGTTTGTAGCAGCCTCAGTTAGTTCAGTGTGCCATTCCCTTCCATGTCATCACCTCACTGTTGTGAAGACTCACGCGTCGATGGGAGGACGAGTGGCTGGACGTGAGAGACAATAAGCTGCGTCTAGTAAAGTCCACAGACTCCATCCACGCTGGTGGGATGAGGACCTCCTTACTTGTCTTCACATACTCCACAGCTCTCTGACGCACGGCTTCTTGTTGCGGGGTGAAGCAATTACTACAGGTACGCATGTGAAACTTTCAAGACGGAATAACCTCGAATGGACACAAATGTCAACCGTAAACATGTCACCATAGCAATAAGGACTCATTATCGGTACAGTGAGTACATTAGCAGATTGGCGCTATCGTTGGTTACAAACTCTGTTGGTGCAAAAAAATATAAATTTGCATCGTGGTTTAGACAAAGTCAATTCAACGGTCAGAGGAAACAAGGGCATGCCACCTTCATAAGGATCAATCGTAGTAAAGAATTGCAGAATTTTTCGATAGAGCTTGAGAACAGCTTTTTTTTCCAATCATCAGTTGTTGGTTGTTACCCAAAACACTTTTATGGTAAACTTTCATTAATAACTCAAAAACGAAGATTTTGTGATGTTAATCAAGATTTCTTTTAGATTTTACAATTATTGTGAGGAATTCGATTTCAAAGTTTGTAAAGATATATCTGATGTATCCTATTGCATGGACTTCTCAGTTTTGAGGAATTCCGTCAGAGAGAGCTCACATTACTTAGATGTGTCCAGTTCCACCGTTAGCGGTGTTAGTGGCAAGTTGAGACATGGGAAAGCATTAAAACCGATATCACTCAGCTAAACCTAAAAAAAAATGCTGATAGCAGCTACCAAACTGTAAATCGCGCTGGACAGACCGATCGTCACATCTCTGGTCCGACGGTCAGTGACCGAACGATAGTATCCTGTGGTCGTACTGTTGTCCAGAACCAACTCATGACAAGTGGGAACGACCGAAGTTCCCTACGATTCTGCAAACAACGGCGTCATTGGTCTGCGGAACTGTGGAACAAATTTTGAGGAGTGGTGTGCGACACAGGAGGCAGCGCACTTATGGCGTGTGTGGATCTGACAGATGGCTGGCGAACTCCAAAATTGTTGACAATTTAGGCAAGGTTTCTAAACTCGGGAAATCTTGTGAACCTAGTTCACATGAGTGTGCAAAGCAGAACATGGATTTAAATACACTATACCAAATATGAAATGAAAAACATAGTTAATGAATGTTGTAAATTTTACATCCTTACACCAAAATAATAAACTTTCTTCAGATTAGACATTTATCATCAAATTTCCATTTTTACATTTCCTATCATTCACTCTCCGTCCATTCATAATTTGAGACGTCATGGAAGAATTCACGTCTCGATTCGCTGCACATTTATAACATTATATGAACTTTAAATTCTAACAAAGAAATTGTATATAAATTTGTTTTTTTGGAAGGGGTCCGCCTTAAGCAAAACATAATTTTTTGTTTTCTTCTATTACCAAGCATGTTTCATGGAAGTTTCACCATCATCGAGAGGCTTTTATTTTCTTTCTATTAAAAAACAGGTACAAGTCCTATTTACTATTAGGACTCCAACTTTGCTTCCACCCTTCTTCAATATACGGTAGTAGCAACAATTGGTGGTGCAGGTGGTAGGCCGTAAGTATCATACAATAAGCTTAGGCAGTTGTGAACATAACGTCATTAAATTATTAGTCGATTTGTTATTGCGTCATAAAAATAGTCTCGATTGACTATGTCAAGGAACGAGCCCCATTCTCGTTATGAGGGAAGTTTTAATTTTCTTCTTTAACGTGAAGAAATCTGCGGCCGAGGTGATGGCTAAGCTGTATGATGAGGTAACTATTAGTGAAAGAACGCGCAGAGAATGGTTTCAACGCTTCACAAGAACGGTGATTTTGAAGTCGTAGACTGGAATGGCGGTAGAAGAGAAAAGTTTTTCGAAGCTGCTGAAACCAATGGAAACAGTCACTGAAGATCGTTATCAAAAGCAATTGATGCGTTTGAGCCGAGCACTGAAATACAAACGGCCACAATACAACGATAGACATGAAAAGGTGATTTTGGAGCATGACAGTGCTCGACCCATATCGCAAAACCCGGCAAAACGTATTTCGAAACGCACATATAGGAAATCCTACCCCACTCGCCGTATTCTCCACACATGCGCTCCTTCTGACTTCCACCTTTTTCGATCAATGGCACACGGCCTGGCTGACCAGCGATGGACAACACGTTGAACTTTAAAGTTTTTGTAAGTTTTTCATAATGAAGCCCCGAATTCCAAAAAACAACGGCGGAAGCAAAATTGTAGACCAAACAATTTATTCGAGTTTTTAAGAAAATGTTTTCATGTTTGAAGAATACACACACACACACACACACACACACACACACACACACACTTACCAAGTGCGTGCTATGGTTTTGCACTACAGTTGTTTTTCTTTCACGGTCTGGCATCTGCATCCATATAGAACTTAATGTAGAAAAGTTATTTTCCTCGAAATTTTATGACCGGGAATGTTGTGGCAAGGTCTAGCATTAACGTACGCACGCCCGCGCGCGTTTGTGTGTGTGTGTGTGTGTGTGTGTGTGTGTGTGTGTGCGTGTGGGTGGGAGTGTGAGCAATCGTCAGGAACGACATTAATCTAGTAAAGGACCGTAACAAACATAAATTTTAAGACAAAACGTTGTCATTACTGATCAGTGACTGTCCGTTTTGGATTCATGCCCCTGCATCCAGTAAACCACCTGTTAGGACTTACCGCGTCCACTCTTCTCCTTTCACGTCTAAAAGGTGTTAGTAAAAGCTCTCTTCTGCTACAAGTAGCGCACGCTCGGCAACGCTGAGACACAATAAACACGGCAATGGTACTGGCCTTTTTCCAGCGCTGACCGTTATTTGGCCATAAGACTCTACCTTTGTAAGGGACACACTCTACAGCACTCCTGTAAATTCCTCTCTCAGTTTAACTATATTGGCGAAAATCTTTCTAAATGTGTTTTATAATTATTTTTTGCCAGCATTCAAAAATCATGATTCCATACGCTGAGTGTGACAGTCACTACAGTTAATTTATTCCAACTGTTTTCTGTGGTGACTTGTACCAAAGCACTCTTTTTGAAATGTTTTATGTGTGACTCAAAAGACCACATTTTACAGACTTAGCTGAGTCATTATTAACTGTTGGCAGCATAGTCACTCTCTTTCGATAATTATGTTATGTATGCTCACTAAAGAGGAATGAGAGAAGTGAAATATGAGAGTATACGCGTTTCGTCCTCGTTTGCTGCCCCCTATGTGGTATTTAGAGGCAAACCAAGGGTTAAATACAATTAGCAGGTTCAAATGGATATGGAGTAGTAATGAAGGCATGAAAAATTATTCACAAGATAAACAGCTTGAGAAATGCACCAAACCAGTCTTCCGACTAACGACTACAACTGAAGGTGATGTAATCAAAGTGCACTGTGAAATCAGCCATTTTTTTGATTCATCAACACACTAATAGCACCCTGTCATTTATGTTTGTTCTCACTGTTTATATTAGGATTTCTTAAGTAGTGTGTGTAACGGTCGGAGAGGAAGTTTCGTGTTAGGCTCGTTTTCAAGTAGGCATTGCATACATTGAGCCATAATCTAATTCCCGCTCAGTCGATTTGCTGTTACGAAATAATGGTCTTTCTTGTTTTGGTCTTCAATTCGAAGACCACTTCGATGTGCATCACGTAACGCTTGTCTATTCCCTGAAAATCTCTTCAGCTCTACCTAACTACTGAAACCTACATCGACTTAAACCTGATTACAATAGTAGAGTTTTGAGCTTCCTCCACAATTTTTTCTCCCCACAGTTCCCTCATTTCCAAAATCAGCTAATAGTTGATGCTCGGGATGTGTCCAATCAGTCTTATCCTTCTTTCAGTCAAGTTGTGCTATAACTTTAATTATCAAATGGTTCAAATGGCTCTGAGCACTATGGGACTTAACATCTATGGTCATCAGTCCCCTAGAACTTAGAACTACGTAAACCTAATTAACCTAAGGACATCACACAACACCCAGTCATCACGAGGCAGAGAAAATCCCTGACCCGCCGGGAAGCGAACCCGGGCGCGGGAAGCGAGAACGCTACCGCACGACCACGAGCTGCGGACAATTTAATTATCCAATCTACTGATCTAATCTTTAGGATTCTTCAACAGCACTCCTGTTCAAAAGCTTCCATTTTGTATGTGCGTGTACGGCTAATCATCCACGTTTCAGTTATATACACTGTGGTGATAAAAGTCATGGCACACATCTTTATATCGCGTCGTACCTTCCTTTGCTGGCGTATTGCAGTAACTCGACGTGGCATGGACTCAATAAGTCTTTGGAAGTCCCCTGTAGAAATATTGAGAGATGCAGTTTCTGTAGCCGCCCATAATTGCGAAAGTGATGCCAGGGCAGGATTTTGTGGACGAACTGACCTCTCGACTACGTTCCAGAAATGTTCGCTGGGTGGCAGATCATTCGGTCGAACTGACCAGAATGTTCGTCAAACCAGTCGTGAACAGTTGAGAACCGGTAACACTCATAGAAATTCCATCTTGTTTGGGAACATGAAGTCCATGAGTGGCTGCAAATGGTCTCCACGTAGCCGAACATAAACATTTACAGTCTGTGATCGGTGCAGTTGGGCCAGAGGACCCAGTCCATTCCATATAAACACGGCCAACACCATTATGGAGCCACCACCACCAGTTTACACAGTGCCTTGTCGACAACTTGGGTCCATGACTTCGTGGAGTCTGCGCCCCGCTCGAACCCAACATCAGCTCGTACCAACTGAAATTGGGATTCATCTGACCAAGCCACGGTTTTCCAGTCGTCTAGGATCCAACCCATGTGGGCACGAACCCAGGAGAGACGCTGCAGGCGATGTCGTGCTGTTAGCAAATGCACTCCCTTCGGTCGACTGCTACCAAAGCCCAATGGCTCCAGATTTCGCCGCGCTATCGTGACGGATACGTTCGTCGTGCGTGCTATAATGGTATCTACGGTTATTTCACGCAGTGTTGCCTGTCTGTTAGCTCTTACAACTCCACGCAAACGCCGCTGCTCACGGTCGTTAAGTGAAGGCAGTCGGCCACTGCGTTGTCCATGGGGAGAGTTAACGCGTGAAGTTTGGTATTCTCGGCACACTCTTGATTCTATGGATCTCGGAATATTGGATTCCCAAACGATTTCCTAAATGGAATGTCCCCTGCGTCTAGCTCCACCTCCCATTCCGCGTTCAAAAAGTGTTATTTCCCATCGTGCGACTATAATCACGTCTTGAACCTTTTCACATGAATCATATGAATAGAATGCGCTGTCCTTCTATACCTTTTACGCGATATTACCGCCATCTATATATGTGGATGCGCAGTCCCATGACTTTCCTCACCTCAGTGTGTAAGGCTATACACCAAACAAGAACTTTCATAAGAGATTTTTAATCCTTTAATGCACATTAAGATGTTAATATGTTTCACTTAAGTTTTTCTTTCTTTTGCTAGTCTGCATATTGTATGTTCTTTACCTCTACCACAATCAGTTATATTGCTATCAGAATAGTTAAACTACTGCTTTTAGTATTTAATTTTCCTAACATAATTTCTTCCGCATCGCTAGATTTAATTTAATTGGATTATGCTTGTTTCACTTCTGTTGATATCTTGTAACCCTTTCCAAAACATCTATTCTTTTCGATTCATCTTCTAAGTACTTTCCAACCTCTGGTAGAATTACAAAGCCATCGGCAAAATTTGTTTTTATAGCTTTCCACCGAACTTTAATACCTTTTCGAAATTTTGTAGTTAAACATGTCTCTCTACTGCAGGTATGAAATACATACGCCATTATTGACCGCACTCCTTGTGACCCGTACCTATGCGTACTTGTGCGTTGCAATAACAGATTGCTATTTAATTAGCTGGGTTTGCCAGACACAACGTATCTTTCGTACTGGTTATCCAAACTTAATTGTAATTTGCGTCATCCCCGTACAGTCACTGCTGTCCTGTCATTGTCACATATATATCACTTTCGTTACATTTTCTTCGAAAGTGGTTTCTCTGCAACTGCAGATTATGTCTACAGCTACACGAAACATCGCATCAGCTACAGATGAAAAGAGCTGTGTGAAAATTGTGTCAGTACGAAGCCATACCGGACAGATTTCGGTCTGTCCTTGCTTTTTGTACGGCCGCAACGCCCTTGGACAATGACTATTGCCGGGATTGATTTCGAGATAAGCACACATTCTCTCTCGTCGATGTGAGTCCTGCAGTGACCACAAATTATTCATTAACTGTCTTCATAACATTTTTAAACTCATAGTAATCTGTCTTTTCGTCACGTGTTGTGTCTGGGAGCGGCGATAAATCTTTATCGCCTGCAGACTGTGCTAATCTGATATTCTCCAAACAAGTGAGATGCGACAGTGTGTTGTGCCTGATAAGCAAACTTTAGCTTCCAACGTACAAAATGAAACGTATTTCTTCACGGAAATCTAAATTAAGTTTTGCTACTAATTCGATAGATTGTTGCCTCCATGTAGTTTTACCGATGATGGTGTTTCGTCGTCCTGTACTTCACAGACTACTTTTAGTGCATCTAAATTCAGGACCTCAATTTCGATACGTTGAAACTGGTAGCGATACGCTCATGTTATTTATACAAGGCAAATTTTTGTGTCGCAAATTCCGTTTCATCCTCTGCTAAAGGCCGTACGCGAAGTTTTTCTGTTATACCTTTTAGTGTCTTTCCCAAGAAGGATCACCGGCGGAGACAGTAATTTCTGGCCCTCTGAAGCGAATAACTCAATAGGTAGACCTAATTAAAGCACAGCTCTTACAGAAGTTGTTGTAAAAAAAGATAATAACTTCAGTGATTTGTGCAACATATTTTTATTTATTCTCTTTAGAGATTTGACGATGGTGCTTTTCCTTACGGTTGATATTTGAACTAGGTTGGTTGGTCACCTGCCCTCATACTAGGAAGTGTTGTGCCGGCTTTAAATAGAGGCAGATATCCAGTATTCTACAACCTCTTAAGAAAGAAAGGTAGATAGATAAGCGGAATACGGTTATGGCTTCCTTCCTTTGTTTGCCGCTGCTTTTGCTGTGTTGATGACTAGTGAAAAAGGGGGGGGGAGGCGGGGGCGGTGACATAATGATGGGAATTTATTATTCGGTCCGGAGGTATGAGGTGGGATCCTGACTGCATTTCGCGCTCATTAACAGGGCAAAAAGCGACGTAGCTACCATGACGGAAAGCACAACCGCACCAACTTGTGATGATAACTCGAATGCCGTTCATAAGTGTTATATTTGATTCACTGATCGATTTCTGGTTCCGTTATAAATTGAAGTAATTGTTGCTCCTGTTTGGGTACTTTAGAATAGAACAGTTACCGAATCCTGTACCATATTACTGACTATATTGTGTAGACAAGTATATAGGAAAAAGGAGAAAACTGAGACGAATTTGGAGAAGTTGAGATCATGGCAATGAGTAATCAAACCGATCGTTTTATAAGGAGTGATCGCATCAGTTTCCCTGACCTTTGAGTTCTAGATGTAGGGGAATTTTCAAGAGCGAAATCTATAGATTTGCAAACGACGGTGTAGGGAAATTGTGATTTTAAAATGATTATGTTCTGAGGCATTAGGCGCCAGTTAATACCACAGTATTCGCTCAGTCCCACATGTGACATCCGTTAAACGGTTGCTGTCTACAGAGGAATTGTATAAAACATGGTCGAGTGGGGCAAATTAAACAAATAGCGTTTGTCAAACCGTTGAACTCTGTTAATGCGTGACACAACTTGTCTTCTGCTCTTAACTCGTTCTTGTTATCCCAAGACGTGGCATTAGAGTAACAGCTGTCTAACTTTGATTTAACGGGAAGAGTCCGTAAAAGTAGGCGAGCGCTGCATTATGTCGGACCCCTATAGTCACGTGCCCCGGTTTCGGTAGGTTATTATGTCATAGTAAAAACTAGGTATTCTTTTGAATTAATTTTTTTCACTCATAGAGCTATTGAAAACTTATAATGGACTTTTGTGAGCTTCATTTCTAGGATATATCCGCTTCATATACGTACCAGGTCGCGCAGTGGGAAAACTGATTTATTTGCCCGAAAAGAGTGGATTTCGTAATTTCTTCTGACGATCCTATGTTTTCCTAAAAAAGTCGTGCAGATAGTTGCTGCAATAAGGTCACGGCCACCCTTTCCTTGCCCAACTGAGTTACTGACCTGCAATTGTACGCTTTTTTCCGTTTACATACCAATGCGCGTTCCGCTTTGTGACTCTTCTCCGTTTACGTTCGAATGCGTTCCGATTTTTCTCTCTTCATAACTCATTTTAAAAAATGAGCAAAACTACTAATACTACTATCAGCACAGCCAGCACTGTCCTAGTGCTCACGAAGTTAACATGTACTCACGAAGTTTGTTTTGGGTTTCGTAACTCTGTAGATCACGATACGAATGTACTGGAAATCACAGTATGATGTGTAGATTATGAAAAGAAATCACGATCTTTTTTTTAATAGAAACAAATAGATACACTACCTTTATAACAGTTAAACTAATGGTATTGTTTCTTCTCCCAATATTACTGCGAAGCAACATGAGCGCTGTTGATTAACTTCCACATGTACTGCTAATATTTAACATGTCACGTTTCCAAAATCACATTGGCTTGCCAGTTTGCCCTATAGAGACCAGTTCAAGGAGTTTGCAGTCTTCTAACAACGCATCTGTGATTGTAGCAGCTCCCATCCACTGCCAGCGACGATGCTGTATTTCGGATCTCTTCTCCTAGCACTCTGAATCCGAAGCGCTGACCAGCTACCGTGGTTAAGATATCAGCGAATACTTCAGTGTCGACAAATGTTTGCAATTTCAAGGAATAACACATCATGCTTGATATCCCAGAAAAGAGAGCGTTCGTCTTTGTTTTGGACTCCTATTACTCAAATTGTAATTGGACTCTCAAGTCTCATCGTCTAGTTTTCTCAAGCTACTCCTTCCGGTCGGCTGGAATTTACTGGTGGATAAACTTCACACGTTTTGTTTCACAAGTTTTTCCGTTGTCCCATTCGGAGAAACTGAAACAACATCGATGACACAGACTTATTCAGCACGTTCCTCATCAGTGAGATGTGCTAACGACAGCCAGTCTAGCTGCGAAAGGGGAATCGTGCTTCAGGCGTCAGCGTGTGTGTGTGTGTGTGTGTGTGTGTGTGTGTGTGTCGGCAGCGCGGCGCGTGTGCAGGTCACCTCGTCGCTGAGGTGGCGACCGGTTCCCCAGAACTTGGCACGCCTCTGCTTCTTCTGGAAAAGCAGACACCAGCTGGCAGCTCCCGGTCGCGCTGTAGGGACGAAACTTCCGGCGCCGACTGTTGTGAAAAGAAATCATTTTTCTCGAGGATGTATTTCGTGGAAAGTGAGACCTAAAGTCTCAACTTCGTAGGAGAAATCAAATTCTGAATGTAACAAGAAATAATCACTCGTAGTGTAACTCCTTCGAACGTGTAGTCACTAGCTTGACGGAAACGTTAGAGGATCGCTTAGTAATTTTAATTTTCAGTCAAATGCTTCTTGCAAAGCAATAGCAACACATCGACTTTTGAAGTCGGAAAATGCAATACTATGACTTAAATGTGAAAGTCGTAAAGGACGCAATCTACGCGGAAAGTAAGGGAGCACGAGCACCATGCGTGCCAAGAGATAAAAATTCACATTGGTACTCCAGGGTAGGCGAACAGCATCTAACCAGCGTCATTTAAATTTCTCGATAATGCCACTGGTTTGATCTGACCTTCCATTTCCTCCGTCGTTACAGTTTTTCTCTGCTACAGCTCTTTATAGCTCGCTGACGTAGGACGTCGAAGAAGCTCAAAGGAGGACAGCTCTTCTTCTGTTATCGCGAAATGGGTGAGAAAATGCCACGGATATGATGCGCGAGTTGGGTTGGTCATCAAAACAGGCGTTTTTCTTTGCGGCGAAATCTTTACACTAAATTTTAGCCACCAACTTTCTCCCTCGAATGCGAAAATATTTTGTTGATGTCTGCCTACATAGTAACATATAATCATCGTAATAAAACAAAGAAAATCAGAGGTCGCACGGAAAGATTTAAGTATTCGTTTTTCCCGCGCGCTGTTAAAGAGTGGGACGGCAGAGAAATAGCTAGAAGGTGGTTCGATGAACCAAGACATTTTAAATGTGAACTGAATAGAACTACGTAGATACGGATATAACTATTGCCGGATGCCGCAGCAGATTTCCCACTTACATCTCTTCATTCGATGAATATGTTCCTTAGACACAGTTATCTCCTTCAGTGTTTATAGCACCGCTTCAGTTCATGCGTATCTGCCCCACGTAATTTCTGACAGAATTCTTTAGCATCACATTTAGTTTCTACTCTTGTTTTGACATGATTGGCGTTCCACATCCGCTCAGTGCTGTGTCCCAGATGTATATTTTAGAAACATCTCCCCAGTTCAATGTTAATACTTTATTACAGAGAACAATTTCGCTGATGATACCTTTCTGTCCCTGAACCATTCTACATCTGATATCGTATTTCCTTCACCAATTGTATGTAATTTTGCTTCCTAGACAGAATTCTTTCTGTACTTTCAGTACTATCTTCCGCAGTTTCCGCGTTAGATTGACGCAGTCCAGTATCGTCATATTAGCCTTGTTTGTGCATTCAGTTGATTGGTCTTTACTGACAGCCCGAGGTGCTACGTCGTCTGCGAACTTTTAGCAGTGGTATTTGACCCTTACATGCGATGGTACGGCACAATTTACCATTTGCCCACTGCGCCCACTCTACTATAGTCATCAAGAGTATGGCGTTCGTATCGTAAGTGTGCATCAGAAAGTGCGGAGAAAAATTGGGCGATGTCGACATTGTGGTAATATAGTAAACGTGCACAGCAGAATAACAACTGGGTTTTACTGGTTATTGTCCACCCTTTAATTTTTTAGAGTATTGTTCAACCTTCCAGTCAAAAAATTCAGTATAATTTATTTTCCTTAATGACAACATAAAGAAGCAGTTAGATAAACAGTTTCAGTTGTCGGGACAACCATCTTCCGGTCATAACTCTTAATGCAGCTGATGTCAAGCAAAAGGTGGGACGTAATCACCCTGAGAGTGCAGTGCAAACAACAAATTATCAGTGAGCTCAAAACGCGCCCAGTGCGGTTTAAGAGTTATCAACTTCATACTGTGCCGTAGCTAAGTGCAAACTTCCGTTATAACAATCAGAGCGCTGATATGTTCACCTTGGAGCATCTCTCCTAGCCTGTTCAACTGACGACTTACCGTGTAACACGTTCAAGTGCGTTTAGGTGTGAATAAAAGTTAGTTTGATATGCAATTCAGTTTCCTAGGATTTTGCTATTCTTCTTCTTTCAGTTTGAACGGATCATCTGATGATGACATGCTAAGTTGAAATCGGTCATGATACTATTCGTGTGAGCCTAGGTCGAGACATAATAACTGCAAGTATTTCATTTAAGTGCACTCTTTACAGTTAGTAACTAACGTGATTTAGCTTCTCAAGTTAGGTAACGTAATGGTTTTATAACTACGTAGCTTCTCAAAATGCGCCTAACGAAGTTCATTACATGATTAGTTTCTCAACAAGAGCTAACAAATTGTGCACCATATAAACTGGCTCCCAACGTTGTGATACTGAAAGTGTCACTAAAAGATTTAGCTCCTTTTTTGCCTTTTTGTAGTAGGATATTTTTGTATACACACCAACAGACCTTGTTTCATTACACTCCTCTTTTAAAAACACGTTGAACGCCGCAAAAACAGAAATAAAGATTCCATAAGTTAATTGAGTAGAGAAATAGTTTGCCTCTTGGCATTCTGTAATATTTAGCACAGATATTATTTCGATATCTTAAACGTGTTTATAAAAATGAAGGACATTCCCGTTACTTCGAAACTGCAGCTGTTTTTGCAGTCAACACTAAGGTTGATTTGATGCATCTCAGCCACTCTTGCTACCTGCCAGCTACTCTCTTCGTTTCGGCCTACCAGTTTCATCGATTATCGATGCTCTGCCTTATGTATTCGTATCCGGGCCTGCCACATCCACTATCCGAACAGCAACGACTCTTGTCGCATATCTTCCCAACCATTTTATCTCTTCGTTTCACTAAGTTCTTTATTAGACAATGTTCCTCGTCTAATCGTTACAGGACTTCTGCATCCCTTACTCGATCAACCATCCGATCTTCAAAAATCTCCTGTAACAAGACTTTTAATGGTTTCGTTTCCATCTTCATCATGGCCCATTTTTTGCATCCATACAGAGCTGCTCTCCTAAAATAGTTTTTTTTATTTTTCTTCAGACCTCAGAGTTTATATTTTTTCTTAATAAAAACAGTATTGGTTGCGAAGTTATTCTTGCTTTCATTTTCCATTTTATATGGCTTTATGACAGATGAGCTAAATAACCAGCCACTTTTACGTAAGTTTCTATTAGTTTTAGTTCATTTTCCTGACCATTTGTACAAGATAGGACCATGCACCTTCCTCTGTTCGTTTCTAATTGATTGGTTTCTTGTTTTTATAGGCAGTCTGATCCTGCGACAAAAGGGTGAAACGCGTTATTGATGTTAAATAATTTCGCAACCAAGATTGTTTTTATTCGGAAATACTTACGCCATAGCAACATTCGTCCACCTCTTCAAGAGTTTGTTGTCCAAGTTTTACAATCAGTCACACAGCATTTCAACCTGATCCGCAAACCGTGATTATACGTTCAATTTCATCTACATCTACATGGTTACTCTGCAATTCTCACATAAGTGCCTGGCAGGGGGTTCATCGAACCATTTTCATACTACTTCTCTACCATTCCACTCTCGAATGGCGCGTGGGAAAAAGGAATACCTAAATTTTTCCGTTCGAGCTCTGATTTCTCTTATTTTATTATGATGATCATTTCTCCATACGTAGGTTGGTGTCAACAAAATATTTACACATTCGGATAGAAAGTTGGTGATTGAAATTTGGTAAATAGATCTCGCCGCAAAGGAAACCGCCTTTGTTTGAGTGACTGCCACCCCAACTCGCGTATCATTTCAGTGACACTCTCACCCCTATTGCGCGATAACACGGAACGAGCTGCCCTTTTTTGCACTTTTTCTATGTCCTCCGTCAATCCTACCTGGTAAGGATCCCATACCGCGCAGCAATATTCCAGCAGAGGACGGACAAGTGTAATGTAGGCTGTGTCTTTAGTGGATTTGTCGCATCTTCTAAGTGTTCTGCCAACGAAGCGCAGTCTTTGTTTCGCCTTCCCCACAATATTATCTATGTGGTCTTTCCAATTTAAGTTGCTCTTAATTGTAAGTGCTAGGTATTTAGTCGAATTGACAGCCCTTAGATTTGTGCGATTTATCGTATACTCAAAATTTATCGGATTTCTTTTAGTACCCATGTAGATGACCTCGCGCTTTTCTGTGTTTAGTGCTAATTGACACTTTTCGCACCATACAGAAATTCTCTCTAGATTATTTTGTAATTGGAATCGATCGTCTGATGATTTTACTAGACGGTAAATTACAGCGTCATCTGCAACAATCTAAGGGGGCTGCTCAGATTATCACCTAGGTCATTTATATAAATCAGGAACAGCAGAGGGCCTATGACACTACCTTGCGGAACGCCATATATTACTTCTGTTCTACTCGATGATTTGCTGTCTATCACTACGAACTGTGGCCGATCTGAGAGGAAATCACGAATCCAGTCACGCAACTGAGACGATACGCCATATGCACGCAATTTGATTAATAGTCGCTTTTGAGGAACGGTATCAAAAGCCTTCTGGAAATCTAGGAATATGGAATCGATCTGAGGTCCCTTGTAGACAGCTCTCATTACTTCATGGGAATAAAGAGCTAGATGAGTTGCACAAGAACGATATTTTCTGATTCGTGTTGGTTATGTATCAATAAGTCATTTACTTCAAGGTGATTCATAATGTTCGAGTACAGTATATGCTCCAAAATCCTATTGCAAATTGAGGTCAGTGATATGGGTCTGTAACAATTTCATTAAGCCCCTGACTCATTTCTTGTACTCGAGCGAGATGGCACAGAGGTAAGACTCCGATCTCATTCGGGAAGACGGCAGTTCTAATCCCCGTCCGACCATCCTGACTTAAACAACTCCAAGACAGAAATAATCCTTTACTTCCCTCATTGTATCTTTCATGAATACGATACAGACGGAAATGGAAAGTGTTACAACATGAACCACAAGTGATATATTTATCGAAATTTGTAAAATTGTTCATGATGTCATGGGTATTAAATGATTAAACATTCACTTCATCGAGAAGTGATGTCCATCACCATCAGTACGAGCTGTGACCCTATGGGCACGAATACGCTCTTGTATCCGTTGTGCATGCAAGAAAACAGCCTTCAGAGATCATCTTGCGGAACTTCTTGTCTTGTCTGAAACACAGACTGTGTCTGTGAATGACGATTGCTGGCTAGAAGCTGGTATGAAACAATACTTTTTCCCATCGCATCCGAGACATGCTCTGTGAGCACCAGTTACAGGGTACGGGCCGGCCAGTTAAGGATCTATACAATGTTCAAGGCGTTTATAGTGTGTACGCAGTTTGCATTATCCTGTTGAAATATACCATTTAGTAACGCGATCCCAAAGGGTATGACAACAGGGTTTACTGCATATATCTGACATTGTCAGAATGGGAGCAAACGTCCGTAAGCAGATAATGAAATGTAAAATAAGACATAAAATAAGAATTTTATGGACGATGCAACGGTGTTGTACATTGCTAGTGCATTTATAATATTACATGTGGTATGTTAATTCCCTGTTAATTTTTAAAATAAGCATTTTTACTTAATTGTTACTTACGGCAATTTTTCATTTACCATCTGAAGATGGTAGTTAAGCTACCGAAACTTGTCATTACTTTGTATTAAAAAGAATTTTTCATTTTGAATATGTTTGAGACAACATATTGAAAATAGTAGAAAGTTTTTAAATTTTTTTATAATTTTACGTTTGATCAACAGGGTTCACCATTCTTGTTCCATTCTGACGAACATTTAGTCTCCCTTCAACAACTGCCGAGTCCATCCTAGTGTCATATACAATAGCTCCCCGTATCATGATTCTCGGAGTTGTATGCATCTCGAGAAATCACTGCTTCCAGTGAACTTTCACCAGTTCGTTCACGAACACACTGACGTCTATTTGACCCCATCGCTGAACACAACACAATGCCACACGGTGTTCCAGTTGACTCTGACTATTTACCGCGTAAGTCTGTGTTGACTCTGGCATGGTGTCAGCGGTAAACGAGATCTTAACTCAGCCCCCAGTAACATTTTCCGTGGTACTCCCTGTTATCTCTGCCCCGATTTCAGCTATTGTCAGCCGTCCGATCGCCAGAGCCAGCAGAACAATCCTACGATTTCTTGTGGTGCAGTCCTTCTGGAAGGTCCTGAGCGCACTGTTCTTGGTGCAGTGTTGTCCTGATTCCATCTAGTTCTGCTGTCATTGCACTATAGCCAATAGTCCGTGCAGTGTGTTGGTATGAAGCTCCAAGTTCCCCCAGGCCAATGGTTCAACCTTTCTCGGAATTCAAAAGATGGTGGTAAGCTGCATGTGCACTTCCTCCGGGCACGGTGCTCTGCGGTCTCCGCGTGAAGTTTACCAGTAACGATACACACACTCAGTACTCCTACTCACATCATTCTTCATCTAGGTCTACATCTACATGGATACTCCGCAAATCACACTTAAGTGACTGGCAGAGGGTTCAGCGAACCACTTTCACACTACGACGGACAATGGTAGCGTAGGCAGTTTCTTTAGTAGATCTGTTGAATCTTCTAAGACTCCTGCCAATAAATCGCAGTCTTTGGTTCGCCTTTCTCACAACATTTTCTGTGTATTCTTTCCAATTGAAGTTATTTGTAATTATCATTCGTAGGTATTTAGATGATTTTAGGGCCTTTATATTTGACTGATTTATCAATGGCTCTGAGCACTGTGGGACTTAACATCTGTGGTCATCAGTCCCCTAGAACTTAGAACTACTTAAACCTAACTAACCTAAGGACATCACACACATCCATGCCCGAGGCAGGATTCGAACCTGCGACCGTAGCGGTCACGCGGTTCCAGACTGAAGCGCCTAGAACTGCACGGCCACACCGGCCGGCGACTGATTTATCGTGTGGTCTTCAGTCCAGAGACTGGTTTGATGCAGCTCTCCATGCTACTCTATCCTGTGCAAGTTTCTTCATCTCCCAGTAGCTACTGCAACCTACATCCTTCTAAATCTGTGTAATGTATCCATCTCTTGGTCTCCCTCTACGATTTTTACCCTCCACGCTGCCCTCCAACACCAGATTGGTGATCCCTTGATGCCTCAGAATATGCCCTACCAACCGATCTCTTCTTCTAGTCAAGTTGTGCCACAAATTTCTCTTCAATTCTATTCAATACCTCCTCATTAGTTATGCGATCTACCCATCTAATCTTCAGCATGCTTCTGTATAACCGAAGTATAATTGATTTCTTTCAGCACTCATGTGGATGACCTCTCACACTTTTCATTATTTAGGGTCAATTGCCAATTTTCGCACAATACAGATATCTTTTCTAAATCGTTTTGCAATTTGCTTTGATCTTCTGATTTCTTTACTGGACGATAAAAATGACAGCATCATCTGCAAACAATCTAAGGCGACTGTGAAAATGGCGTTTATCTTTATGGATAATAAGCTTGCATACGATTAAATCTGAATTATCAAATCCCTGAATTATCAAATCTCGCAAGCCTGGAAATACTGTAGTCTGTGTGGTGGCGTTCGAGGTCAAGGATAACACTTTGCATTTCCGTCGGTGTACAACTTGAGTTGGACAGAGTAGTTATGTTTGTTTCGTGTTTAACACGTCTACGGAATGTGCCATTAACTGTGTGTTCTGTTTGCAGGCACGGCGGTGAAGAAGAGATGGAAGAGCCTGAAGGACTACTACCGGTGCGAGCTCGCTAAGGTGTCGCACACGGGTGGCGAGGGCTCGGCGACGGAGGCGACGTCCAACTGGCCCTTCTTCCACCTGATGAGCTTCACGAAGCGGACCATCGGCAGCAAGTACCGGCCGCGCAGTCTGGAGCAGCAGCTGTTCTGCGAGGACAGTAAGCAGGCGACGGTGGACAGCTCTCAGTACGACGCGGACGAGGAGACGCTGAAGAGCGAGGCGAAGCGGCGCCACATCAAGACGGAGTTCCCCGCGCTGCCGCACTTCCCCGACCTGTCGGAGAGCACCTCGTTCAGCGACACGATCGCGCACGCGCCCGTCTCGTTCATGCTGCCGCCGCACAAGCGCTCCTCGCGCCGCCGGCACCACCTCGAGAGCGACGCGTGCGCCGACGCCTCGGCCGAGACCAAGGCGCTCTCGCTCACCGAGCGCGAGATCCAGGACGTGGACAGCGACGAGCTGCTCTTCTTCAAGTCGCTCCTGCCCTACATGAGGAACATGAACTACTCGCGGAAGCTGCTCCTGCGCATGAAGATACTCGAGCTCGTGTACAACGAGTACGCCTCGTCGTGACTGTGCGAACTCTACTACCGGTGCGCACCGCCGCTCGCGGTCTGGCGTCCTACGTAGCTACGGGTCTCACCTCACTACTGTCTTAATGACTGAGAAATGTATTTTTGTTAGACGCTTTGTACAATGTGTTATGACGCTACAGTAACGGACTTCAGTGCTTTGCTTTACACATCAGCAGCGTGTAGCTATGATTTCTGTAAATGTTTACAGTTTTTTGTAATTATTTCTTTTTTATAGCGTGCCATTTATGGATAAAGTGACTACTTTCATAGAAAATACGTTTTTATTTTTATGTTACTTCAATATACCCATATGCCTTCAACGTCAACAATAAATTTAGGACTGGTAAGTAAGAGCGTAGCTTTTGAAATGTTCTAATGATCAACGTGGACGATAAACATTTCAGACAAGAATATTTGAACAGTTCTCGGGTATCCGACCGGGTAGCGTCGTAATTTCTTCACAATATTTCGGCAGACGTACACGCTGCCATCTTCAGGTGGTTCCTGACGAATGCTGTGATGTTCCTCTCGGCGCCCTATATATACTAGCCGTTACCCCCTCCACCGTTCCTCTCCTGGTGTCCTCGGTGCGGCCGGCGCGGCGGCTACTGGAGGTGGTGGGGGAAGCGGCGCCTGGATCTGAACTGGAGTCTGCAGTCTCCCTGCTGCCGCCGCCTGGGGCGGTCCTCGATCTCTGGGACCGCATCTTTCTCTCCAGGCTGAGTGCAGGGTTCCAAGCCTGACTAAGTTGAAGGCTGCTGTCTTTATTAATTAGAGCGTCCTGTAGTCTGATTTCGATGGCGTCTTTAGTAACGCAGTCCCAGAAGTAGGAGAATTGACAGAGTATTTTTGTTTTTTCATAGTCCATAGTATGGCCAGTCTTTATACAATGGTCAGCCACGGCTGATTTAGTGACCTGGCGTAATTCGGTATGGCGCTTGTGTTCGCGGCACCTCTCTTCTACAGTGCGGACTGTCTCCCCAGTGTATGATTTTCCGCACTGACAGGGAATTTGATAAGCGCCTGGTTTTTGAAGGCCTAGGTTATCTTTCACTGAACCCTCTACAGTCAAAGCTTTTGCAGGGGGTCGGAATACACATTTCACATTGTGTTTCCCCAGGATTCTACCGATTTTTCTTGAGGTGTTTCCGACAAACGGAATGCACGCAGATGACTTGTGTTCTACTGTTTCCTCTTCTTGTTCTCTTGGCGCAGTCTGTCTGAGTGTGTATCTTATTTGCTTCTGGTTGTACCCGTTTGTCCGAAATGTTGTCTCGAGGTGCTGCAGTTCTGGTGGAAGGCTCTCCTGATCGCAGCCTTCGAGCAGAACTGCTGCGCCGAGAGGAACAGCACAGCATTAATCAGGAACCACCTGAAGATGGCAGCGTATACGTCTGCCGAAATTTTATGGAGAAATTACGACGCTACCCGGTCGGCTACCCGAGAACTGCTCAAATTGGAAATACGCCGGGAAAACTTCAGATCGCCAGAAGAGTATAGAGGCTTTTAAAATGTGGTTCTACAGAAAAATGTTGAAGATTCGAATTTAGGAGAACAATTTGTATCACAACTTGACTTTTTAGTAGTCGGCTGATAGAGCACATCCTGAGTCATCACGATATCGTAAGTTTAGAAAAGAGAAGTGTGTGTGTGTGTGTGTGTGTCTGGGGGGTAGGGGTAAAAAGTAAAAATTGTACACGCAGTCTAAGGTTTCACTACAGGAAGCAGAGCGGAATAAATGTAGGCTGCTGTAGTTACGCAGAGATGAAGAGGCTTGCACAGAATAAAGTTGCGTGGAGAGGTCCAACGAACTAGTCTTCAAGACATAACACAAGCAAGTAAGGTTTGTTGCTACGATTTTCAGTCGTCTCAAAAAAAATTCGCAACTTTTGTCATTTCACCATCAAAACTCTATAACTTGTCGAGAACTGCCCTCATCACCAGCATCCAAACTCCACAGATAGAGACAGATTGGTGATTTTTCTAATATCCATTCCCCGCAACACGTCTGTGAGCCATGTTGTAGAAGTGTTGCAGCATTAGCCTAATATACATTTTTTTTAAAGTAAATTTTATCATAATACTCCGACAAGTGTTTAAAAGAAGTAAGTTTATTCACTTCGAAGTAATACAGTCATATTTTTAAGATATGACTTTTTAGCTTTGTGCAAAACATACTGTGATAAGTACATTTCCTCATTTTGCCAGGTACAGTTTTGTTCTGGATTAAAACGTGTCTTTCTTCGCTTTTCTTGTTTGTTTTTGGTATGGAACCGGAGGTGACAGTATTTATCCGGATGTAACACCGTTTTTTATTCTTCTCCAAACTTAGCAATAATGTCTGCCCAGGTACGAGTACCCGCTCTTCTAGCTAAAGGTCAAGTAGTGATATTCGGGTAAGGGATTAGTGTACCCTTCCTCTGAATTTTATGAATTGTCGAGTTCGTACCTGCCTGCTGCAGTAATCAGAATTTTGATAAGGACTTCTTTAGTAATTCCATAAAAGAGGGTATCCATGGTGCAGACTGAATTTCTTGTTTGCCACGTCAGACCTTTCTGGACCTTAGCCTCTCTCCATACGTCTCTGTTAAAGGAAGACAGCCTCAAAGTTAAGCATCACGTCAAGGCACGAAGGACATTTGGACTACGGCAGTGGTCGAATCCAAGCAATCATCCTGCTGTCAATATCCATGTAATACTTACCGAAACCCCAGAAAACCTAACTCAGGTTGAATATACGGGGTCTCCCAGATACGGGGTCAGTGCCTTAAATACTGTGTCACCTCCTCCAGTTACAACTTGTCTACCTTTCTTATGCATCCTGGAATTTACATTTTGTGGTTGTCAGCACGTATTATCCAGCCATTACACCCTTGTCCGCCGGTCTGTAATTATTCTCTTATGCCTCCTGGCATATACTGAAAGCGCAAAAGTCAAGGGGTAGCAACACGCACACATACAGGAGATAGTGAATTGGCGGAGATGTCATTTGTACTCAGGTGATTCACGTGAAAAGCATTCCGACGTGATTATGGCCTCACGACTGGAATCAACACACTTTGAACGCTTAATGGTAGTTGGAGCTAGATGCATGCGACATTCCATTTCGGAAATCGTTAAGAAACTCAATATTCCGAGATCCACAGTGTCAAGAGTGTGCCGAGAATTCCAAATTTCAAATATTACCTCTCACAACGGACAACAGTGGCCAAAGGCCTCCACTTAACAACCGAGAGCATCAGCGTCCGCTTAGAGTTTTCATTGCTAACAGACAAGCAACGCTACGCGAAATAACTGCAGAAATCAATGTGTAACGTACGACGAACGTATCCGTTAGAAGAGTGTGGCGAAATCTGGCGTTACTGGACTGTGGCAGCAGACGACCGACAGGAGTGCCTTTGCTCACAGCACATTGCCTGCAGGGCCTCTCCTGGGTTCGTGACCACATCGCTTGCACACTAGACAATTGGAAAATCGTGCCGTGGGTAGATGACTCCCGATTTTAGTTGGTAAGAGCTGATATTAGGGCTCGAGTGTGGTGCAGCCCATACGAAGCCATGGAGCCAAGTTGTCAACAAGGCACAGTGCAAGTTGGTGGCACCATAATAGTGTTGGTTGTGTTTACAAGGAATGGACAAGGTCCTATGGTCCAACTGAACCATCATACACTGGGAAATGTTTTTGTTCGGCTACTTGGAGACCACTTGCAGCTTTTCAACAATGGAATTTTTATGAATAATACTGCGCCACTGGACCACAGGTATTTGCGATTGGTTTAAAAAACGTACTGGACAATGGATGACAGCGAATGATTGGCCACCAACTTCGCTCGACATGAACCCCCATAGAACATTTATAGGACATAATCCAGAGGTCAGATCGTGCATAAAATCAAGCACTGGCAACAGTTTTACAATTATGGACTGCTGTAGAGACAGCATGGCTCAATATTTCTGCAGGGGACTTCTAACGACATGTTGAGTCCACGCCACGTCGAGTCGCTGAACTACACCGGGGAAAAGGAGGTCCGAAACGATAACAGGAGGTATCCCATGAATGTTGTCACCCCAGTGTGTGCCATTCAACGCGTTTTCTACGAGTTAATACATGTATCTATAGTAATGTTCGTTGGTAGGTGTTTGTAATTCAGTCTCATATCTTATTCTCAAACCATCTGTCTCTCTAGTAGGCCAATTAATATTTCGCAGGATTCGAACTCAAATAGCCCTTAAATTATTCATCTTATTTCGTTTCTGCCGTTATTTCAGCGTTGTCAGTCTTTTAGCTTTAACTCGCACACATTTCTCCCAGTTCGTTTTCTGTGAGTCTCTTTTATTTCCTCAGACCATATCACGCCAGTTTTCAACTTCGGCTTTTCTCGGAAATGCTGACGTGATCTAAGTTTCTTTATGGTAAAATCACGTTCCTGATATCCTCGTTTGTGTTTCGCACTTCCTGAAGCTCCCACGGAACCAAGTCCACTTTGTTGTTTTTTACACAGGAAATGGGTACAAATCTGCATGGTCAGTCTATTCCTGCCCATTCGTTTTAAGTTTCCGTAGAAAGCAATCTTCCTTTTTCGCGTGGTATCTGCACTTTATCCACATGAAAGTACAGTTCGTTGCTGTGGCGTCTTCTTAACTAACCACTCTTTGTTATGGAGCCTATGTCTCCTTCTAGTTCCAACAGTTCCTATTGAACGTGACACATTGTGCTGCGTCTGGTCGAATGACTTCACAATAATGACTGAGCCTGGCTCAAATACGAGGATTGTGTGTTGCAAACAGCACTAGTCAGCTGTTACGCCACATCCTACATCTGAAGACTGCTTTCTCATTCTTGTCTACTTTCCTGCTTCAACGTTTCAGCCCGCCTGATTTTTTTGTGATCAACATCTGGCTCTCTAGGCGCCTGCTTGGTGTTATAAAATTTGTTTTCTCGAATAATATCCGGAAGCCCGACTTGGCCGCTTGAGTTTTGTGTTCATTGATTTGTTTAGTGTATGTGCCTAGGCAGTCGAGGAAGATCGCAACATCATCCGTGAAAGCTAGGTCATAGCTCCTGCTATCGATTGTGTCCCCATTTTTACTCTTCTATTAGGCAGGTCTTTGTGCTATTCGTGTATGGCTTTCTCGAGATCACAGTTGAAATGTAAGGCGACAGCTCATCTGTATATTAACAATCGTCCTGATTTTGAAGGCGTCTGAAATGTTTCCTCAGAATTTCACTTTGGGTGGTCTGAGTCAAGGTCATCTGCACTGCTGCCCTTGTTTTCTAACAGAAACTCATTTCTTAATAATAATAATAATTATTATTATTATTATTTCTTTCCTTTCTCAGACGTTCTGTTATTATTATTATTATTATTAGTAGTAGTAGTAGTAGTAGTAATAGTAGTATTCTTATTATTATTTGCTGCTTGTGTCATGACACAAATGTGACGACTGGTCACACAAGGGAAGAATACGCTTTCAATGTTTTTGGTCTTGTAAATGAAGAGGCTTCCGAAATATTTATTTTCTGCTTGTTTCCTTTCTCCGTTATACTGCATACATTGTTATCACTAGGTGAAAGGGCACTTGTATAACTGAAACATCTGACCCGTTTGAAATATTTGTGAAACATCATTAAAGTGCATTGCGTTTGCTGGACTTAGATGTGGACATTATAATTTTTTTCTTTTCTTTGCAATGAGACTCAGTTCACAAGACCATGTCAAAACTTTTCATATATGCCTTCCTCTGGACTCAGTTTCAGTATCATCTGCAAACGCACATACTCAGCTATAATTCGTCATTACCGTGGCTCTTTCATTAAGTAATGTGTAAGCCTAGGGACCGATGACCTCAGCAGTTCGGTCCAGTAGAACTTACCATAAATTTATTTTCTCTATCATTGTACGTAACGGTATTTTTTTTATTACGGAATTTCGCCAATTATAGACCTAAGACAAAGGTACAACTTTATTCTTTTTATCTTTGCATAACGTCTTCATGCGTTGATCAACGGTCTGTCCTCACCATCCTATGTTGTGAATGTCGTTATTGGACAGGAAGTTATGCAGTATTGATCAGTAGCCTGAAATTTTCCGTGTTGTGTGTGGTGTCTTCTGCGACGTTACGTTTTCTCTGTATTTGAATACGCATGTCTGTACCAGTTTCTTTGGTGCTTCAGTGTATAATAATATGCTTCTAGCAGCTAAGAGCAGAATCAAAAAACGTTAGGAGAGTATTTTCCTTCCTCAGTAACAAACAAAAATACTTACAGAGACTAATATTTTAAGATGAGCTTGACTTTAATTGACGTTGGTGAATTCGGTCGTGAGCTTACGTCGGGGTGAATAGAAATGAGAGGGGGGATATTTTATTCTTTTTTTTTTTCGAATGCTGACAACTCAGAAAAGTGGGCAAATAGCACGGGTCAGCTGCTGTAGTATAAATGTCAAACGGAAGAAACCTGGATTCGTGAATGTGCGTTACGCAGGCGGTCGTCTTCAAATGTGCTTCATGTTTGCAGCAAGTAATATGAAATCCAATTAAGACCGTTGTGATACAACGCACTGAGTTAAAGATAAATAACATTAAAAATTTTTGTAAACATTTGTGATAGTGCCTCATATTGTAATTACTGTTATTAATTAACGTAACGTACTAATTTATGTATGTTTTCAATTAAGAAAGAAAAATGACTTTCGAAACATTTAGTAAACATTTGTGATCGTGCCTCATAATGCAATTACTGTTATTAATTAACTCAATGTACTAATTTTTGTATGTTATCAATTAATCGGTAGGGGAAGATGTAATTTGGTCAGGACGGGATAAGTGGCCATTGGATATCTTTTAATTTGAACAGCCTGCGACTTGCCGAGAAATGGCCAAACGAGTTTTAATATTCATCGTCATTGTTGTAGTCGAGATTGACCGAGGAAGCTTTTCCTTTTTATTTTAATAAAATCTTTTTTATTTTGTTTTTGAGTCGTCGGACGTAAGATAGGTCATTAATATTACTTTTGTGGTCTCATTTGTATGAAGAGTAATAATTTGAACAATATCAGTGTTTAAATAACGTCTTTCGGTCTACAAATGTTGTTCCTTATTATTTATTTCAATATGATAGTTTCTCCTGTGCATTGCTTATGCTGGCATGGCGACCGACCTGCAAAAGTGGCCACCCTACTCGTCGGGAAAAGTGGCCAAGGTGTTCACCCCAGTAACAGTTACTTCCATATGTCACGCAAAATATTACACATCAGACTGACTTCCACATCCTTTTATATATGTAAGCCATTCTATCCCTTTGTGACAATTTTGAATTAACAACGTTATAGTATTTAAAACTGTCTTTAGTCTGTTATATTTAGCCTAATACAAAAGTCCGATTCAAAACAGTGTGCTGCAGTCGTGTGGTATTCTTTCAGCTAGTAGGGCGTAAAGAAGATGCCTAGAAAACGTGCCCAGAAATTAGATGAAAGAAACATCGGATCCTGTTGCGATGGCACGGCCACGGTACCACCCGCTCAGGTGTGGAAAGTTGGTCACTACATAAGCCGTCAGAAAAATGGCTGTAGCTCCAATATATTACTTTTTCACTTAATATATTTGGTGTGATGTCTTATAAAATATAGATTCAAAACTTTTAAATGGTAAGCTTCTATGAATAACCATTGTTTGGTGAAAACTGAATTTCTCTTTGAGTGGCCACTACGCCTGCCCCCCCCCCCCCCCTTTCCCCTTCGATGCGGTCAAAGTGTCGTCCTTCCTACATGTCAGTATTAGCACTGCTCTACACTGTTACCAACCAGGTCTAGCATCTCCTGTAAACAATACAAGATCACAGTCGAAGGTTAATTGGAATAAGGACGTACACCAGAAGTCCACTGTTCGAATTCCCATAGAAGCAAAACACAGTTTATGCTCGTCTAATAATCCTCGTCAAGCCCATTTCGTTCAGTGAGCGCCACATCAATTAGCTAGGGGTTCAAGCTCTGTCACGTGACCTCTTCGTAAATTGTCCGTGTACGCTCACTTAACAGTAACAGCCGCCTTGAAAACAGACATCCTTCCCATCCGCACGCATGGGAACGCACTTAGGAACACATTCTAAACTTTCCACGCCGAGAGAAAAGCTTTAATGATCCGTGACTACAGTTCCGAACCAGAGACCACCATACCGGCCCCACCCCAGAGGACTCGAAAATCCACCAGCACCCGACCAGGGCTGCCGACCAGCTCCTGACTTCACGAGTTGCTACCAGCTGTACGAAGTTATTTTCACATGCTGGCCTCTGGGCCGTTCAGTCTCCAGAGCAGCAAGTAGGCACTGATATTGGCTGTTACCTGCTAACGTTCGTAGCTCTACTGTAAAGTGCTGCTGCATGTCGGCACTTTGAGGAGTTCGTTTTCCAAAGCGTATTCTCCTTTGAACCAGGCCAGGACACCACCCCTTCGCCAAATTAACAAAAATCCGGACACTTCCCTCCAGGCGCGAGAACGGCTCCCGCCCTCCGTAAGCCAGGAAACCAATGTTGTCGCTCGCAACAGCGACCAACACTCGCCAACGGTCACAGCCACTTCAAGTATTCTTGAATTTAGCAATGTACATAATTATGATAAAATGTCGCAGACGCGTTAGGTACTGTTAGAATCTTCGAAGGCTTAATGTGGATCGATTTCGGTGAAATGTCTGTGTTCACTTTAGTTGTGAGACTGCTTCACGTTTTCCACATTAACTCACACTTTTTTATTAGTGTAAGAAGACATTGTCAGCGAAGCACCGAGCGTTTGCTATGTCTTTTTATCCCCGTATTAGTCACCATACAACGTAAAGAAAAGTGAAGAAAAAGAAATGCTTCTTGATATGCTGGAAACCTTCATGTCGCGTGGGCCGAAATGTGGTATGCCGTCTTTCTGCTGCTACATTTGTGTATGGGATATGGACAACTTTGTTGGGTTATAATTTCGAACACTTTCAGCGAGTAGCGGCGTTTGATAAATAGCAGAACCTTCCGTTGTCTGGATCTTTCGTTTGTAAGGTGTTGTCAAATGAAAACGAGACAGATGGAAAAAATATGTAAATTGTTTATTATTCTAAAAATAATCTCCGTAACTCTAAATAAATTTACCTCATTGAGAGACAAGGTAGTCAATACCTTCATGTTAAAATGTTTGTGGTTGCCCACAGAACCGTGCTTGTGCCCATGCGTGGACCTCTTTTTCCAAAGCAAATCTACGGCCACGAATATCTTTCTTCAGTGTAGCAACAATACGGAAATCGCATGGGGAGAGATCGCGACTGTAAGGAGGATGAGGGCAGGCCACATGCTGCCAAGGTTGTTTCGACTACGCTGCAAAATTTTGGCTGGAAAGCCCTTGCCATCCTCCATACAGTCCCGATCTCTCCTCATGCGATTTCCGCATTTCTTTGTGCACTGAAGAAAGATACTTGCGGCCGTGGATTTGCTACGGACAAAGAGGTCCACGCCTGGGCAGAATCATTCTTCTGTACGCAACCACAAATCTTTTTCCATGAAGGCATTGACCGTCTTGTCCTCCAGTGGTAAAAATGTGTTAAGTTATATAGCTATTACTTTTTAAATAATAAATTTTACTTACTTTTCGTATCTATTTCATTTTCATTTAACTGCCCGTTATACAAATCCAGAATAACGCTCACACAAGCTCTCACTGAAAAGCGAAATGTATGCCCAAATGGATGCAGAGAAGCCAACCACGGGACGTAGGTGGTACCTACCGTAAGTGATGTCCGTTCTCGGGAGGCATACAGTCTCGCTGGTCTCGCTTGTCGGTACAGGATGCACATAAGGTGCCCTTCTGTGGAGCAGACCGTCCAGTAAGATTTGCGGCTACAGCTCCCACTGCAACACAAGCAGCCTCAAGCAATAGTCAGTTGTGATGGTGTTATAGCTTCAGTATTCAGCAGTAATCTAATTTTTAAAGGATATATCTGGTTTTTCTGATCGTTTTCAAAACCTTGTTAAACAACAAAAAGGGGCGGGAAGAGGCTGAGCTTGGACTTTAACGATTATCGGCATATACCTGGTTCTATTGTGGAATCTGATGTTTACCTGGCAAAGCAGGTGAAACTATACGCTAATGTGTGTCGTGGCCTTCACCTGTAGTGTATTCCCTGCCCATTTGAGCCAAAAGTTTCACTGCAAACCCCACGATCTAGTATATTATACAGCCCCCCAGTTTCAACTCTCTTAGGGACACTTTCAACGGGATGACTGGATGTCTACAGACGAATCTCAGGCGCATTTTTCCCAAAGAGCCGAAACCAGAGTAGGTAATGTTGGAAGCTGGGATCTAGAGCGAACCTGACGTTCTCTCATCCCAGATGTGTTCCAAGGGGATTCAGGTCCGCACTTTGGGCAGGCCAGTCCAGTTCATTAATGTTATTGCTGCCAACCATAACCTCACAGATGCTACTTCATGAGTGGTTGAACTGTCATGCTGATACGTACAATCATCGTCTCCGAGCTGTTCCTGTACTATAAGCCACTGTAAAATGTGTTCTTATACTTCCAAATTTAGCATTTCGTTAAGCAGAATGACACCAAACCCCAACCACGGAAAAAATTCCAATTCCGTAGCACCATAAGCTGCGTACTTCATTGCTCGCACTAAACATGACGGCAGATACCTCTCCAGGCATTCGCCAAATCTAAAATCCTTCCATCGAATTGCCATAGGGTATAGCGTGATTCATTACTACAAATCACTCATTCCCCCTGTCCAGTTGCGTCGCTCTTTAGACCTCCTCAAGCGTGGCTTATGAGGAGCTGCGTGACCATTGTACCCCACTCTTTTTAAGTCCCTATGCACAGTCATTATGCTATCTGGACTGCTGTTAACACTTTGCAGTTCACAAGTGATCGCTTCCGCTGATTTCATGCAACGTTTTGCAACCATTCTCTGCAATGACCCTGTCCTCCAGTACATGAGGTCTGCCTGGTGGTCAGGTGTGGTTGTTCCTTCGCATTTCCACTTCACAGTCATGTCACCAACAGTGGACTTGGACGTCTTTATAAGGATTGAAATGTCTCTGACGTATTTATTGCTCAGGTGACATTCAGTGACTAGGTTACATTCGAAATCACTGAGCTCTCCTGACCAACACATCCTGCTTCTCTGCTTCCAACACAATGCTCCCAGTCCCTCTTTACACGGGGGTTCCTCCTGTTGTGACATCTAGTGCTCAGTTTCGCGTTACTTTTGATCAGATAGTGTAATTTTGCACTTAGATGCAGTTGATGATCGTAAGCATGCAAATAGTATTTGCTCTGAGACGGGGCTAATATCACGACATACAACATAGCACTGAATAGGGGATCATGGAGGAACTGTATAAGGGGGGCTATGCTCCAGACTGAACGCTGAAAGGCATAATCAGTCTTAAATGATAATGATGATGACAAAAAAAACTCCTTCTATTGTAGATCAGTCTTTGAAACTTTTCTGACGGTCCAAGAGTTCCTCTCCTGAGCTAACCTCTTCATCACAATGTGGCGATTAAATCTAACGTCCTCGATTATGCGCTGCGTACATTCCAGTCTCTGTCTTCCCCTACAGGTTTTGCCCTCTACGGCTCCCACTAGTACCATTCCTTGACATCCTAATACGTGTCCTATCATCTCTTCCCTTTTTCTAGTTTTCCACGTATCCCTTCCTCGCCTGTTCTCCGAATGACGTCTCCATTTCTTAGCAGTTCAGATAAGAAGAATATTGTATCTAATACCTAACTGCTGAGAACGCCTGATTCCACATGTTTCCATTGCGACACTGCGGGGTCATATATTACCCATTTTTCCAGGGATGTCACGTACGAGGTGAACCATTACTCCTTACCTGGAGGGGAAGTTAGTAAAAAGTCGAAGTCAAGTGTGCAGAACGCTTTGATGAACTCGACGAAGCACAAGACAGGCACATCTGAGGTCCTATCTAATATATGCTTTTCCCTCGCCGTGGAGAGCGCAGAAGAGGAAATTCTTTGTGCGGAAGCCGACTCTTGGGAGGGGAGGAGAGGGGGGGGGGGTCCTGCTGTGTCGCCCTGCCGCCGCCTTGGCTGGTCCCGTCGTATTGATCGCAGTCCAGTCCCGCGTGACGTCACTGTGGTCCGGCTTGCATCGACCCGGCGCGCCGCTCACGCCACCGAACCCGCGACCCGGCCGGCGGCGGCTGGTCAGCCGCCGGTCGATGCAGGGCCCTCCGCCACCCATTAAGTTAGACGGCCTCTTGCCACACGCGCCCGCCGCACTTCCACGGCCTCGTTGTGTAATCGTCGCCGAAAGGGAGACTCGGGACTGCGGTTCAGGTCCCCGCAAACAGTTACTTTACAATAATTGTACACTATCAGCAGGAATGACATGCCGGCGAAGGCTAGGGGAGGATAGTTGCCCCTCCCCCACATGCAAACCGCCCCTCCCCCCTCAAACACAAAAAACATCATTACCAACCTATCTAGCGTCCTGACCCACCACACAAACGTCAATACCACCATCTTTTTCAAGAACGCCAGTACAAGCAGTGGAAACTGGCTAATGGCCAGTGCAACCAGAGCCATTTGTTGCGAAATCTAAACTACATTGGTATGCAAAAAAAGGACAAACGTAACTTCTGCATGATGTGACAGAGCTCGGTGAAACTTGGACCATACATAGAAAGATCTGCTACAGTACAGTGCGAAACGTAACTGAAAGACATTCGCAATGAGAAAACCAGCAATGGGCACTTTTATTCAAAGGCAGTAAGTAATTACACGGAAGTCACCACGAATTATGATAGCCCCTGTACGTTACAAAAGGCGGAACATAGTATTTAACAGGGTGTGTGATAACCGCGGACGGCAATGCATGCTCTGAAATCTGCGCGCATGCTGAGCATAAGGTTAGTAATTAATTCTTGTGGTATGGCGTTCCATTCCCCCAACTGCCGGATAGACGCTGGTGCAGTTCGACGTGTTGCAATGCGTCTCCCTAACACATCTCAATTGTACTCAAAGGGATTTAAGGCGGGGAGGTGGAGGGGGGGCGGGAAGGGCCAGGCAAGGCCAGGCCAATCGCCCCGAATATCCTCTCGTCCTAAGAGCTGCTCCACTTGCGCTGTTCGATGCGGTCACGCATTGTCAAAATGAAGTCAGACCGAATGCGCCCCTGAATAGGCTCAATCTAGAAGTATAGTGTCCCAATAACGTTGATTGGTGAGAGTACCGTGTTAAAATTTGGTCAATACAGTCATGCAACAGCATAACACCTGGGCCACTAAAACGATCATATTCGACAATGTTTCTGGATGCTTTACTTGTTCCCACCTCTCGCCATATGAGAGTACGCCCAGAATCACTACTCAGACTAAATTTGTAACTAGAAGAGCATGTGACCCCCCTTCTCGTTGGTCCAGTGTCTATGATCTGAACACCTTCGCAAACGGAGCCGCCGATATGTGGGTTTGAACTGAACACAACATAATGGTCGTTGGTCAAAAGGACCACAGTCATGTCACCGCCGTGCCAATGACGAGCCTGATACTATGTACCTTAAAGTCCTGTTAAATGTGGTTAAAACTGCACCCACTGTTTGACGTGGGTCCCATCTTGCTTGTTGCGTAATGTAGCGGTCACCTGCTGCTGTTGTTGACCGTGGTCGACAACTTCCTCTCCTTTCAGGCAGCTGTGTCTGTGCTTCGGAACGGTCCCTATGCACGTGGAACACTGCTGTGAGGAATATCAAACTGCTGGGGTACGGCCGTCGCACTTCATCCCTCTTCCAGTTTCTAAATGACTCTACCCCATGTGAAGTCGTTCAAACACCACCACAGTGAAGCGTAACTGCTTGCTGGTTGACACACAATGCCTTTTTTTTCCCGTATTCCGGGCCCAGGCGCATTTGCCGCTACAGTCAAACTGATCACGAAACGTGACTCGTGACTCCAGCTTTCTCTGCACGACTGGGAAACCTCTGGCAAAATGCTCCCGCGCTTTCATCTGCTTCCGAAGTTCCGTTCGCACTACTAGACTGCGTAGAACAAGAGTGTGTACATCCATGATTTTTATTTTATTTCGTTCTCCGGCGGTGAAAAGAGAAAATGATTCGGCAGCAAACATATTTTGCTCATAAGAATACCTAAACGACTACAAAAAATCCGAAACGAAAATTCAAATCACGTATAGTGCTACTTAAAACCACTTGGAGAAGTACGATAGTTGCCAGTCAGTGTCGAAAATTATTACATTATCTTGTGAATATGCAGGGAGAAGCCGAAATTCACCTCCAAAATTTTGAAGTTCAAAGATATGTTCCCAGTATTTTCGTGTAACGGAGCCATGGTCTCCAGTGGTTCGTTACAGACTAATAATATAGTTATGATTTATTCGGTATGTTACCCAATTACTCTTATTTCTGTGAAATTATCTTTACAACATTGAAAAACTGTACTGCGTGCGATCTCTATATCTCAGAATACAAAACATAAAGACTAATGCAACAGCCTCTAGATGAAAGCCGTCTCTGCCGGAATAGCTCAGGAAGCATCGTCGTATCTCTTCCATTGCGTTCTCTGAGCCCAGACACAACTGCATAGCGGACAACTCGCCACCAGTTCTTACTCAACGTTACTTGTATTTTTGAAGTGGCACGTTATATTAATTAACAATTCTGTAGAGTCAATCGCATATGTGAAGAAATGCATACGCTCGTAGTGTATCAGTCGACGAAAGCATTTTGGAGATCTGAGGTGATGGAATCTGCCCATTGGCCTGCTTGAAAAGTTGAGTTTCACGCAAGTTGTGTTTTCTCGCGAAACAGAAGAAACATTTCTGCCGGTACCCACGTGGTCCATGCAATATGTGGGGAGCGCCATTTCATTGCGACGTAAAATCAAGTGAAGACTGGAAAAGGAAACATTTATCTGCGTACGTGAATTAGCCTTCTACACTCCTAATCTAATGAATTTGTTTACGTAGAGTCACCAGCCACTGCTGAACAGTCACAGCGCTGACGACTTTGATATTCTTACAGTCATTTGATTGCATACATAGAAACGTCAAGATCCGGTCATTGGTCATATACTGCTGCCGCCGAAAAGGTGTGTGCGTCTAGGCTGAAAATACAATGATGGATCTCCGGTAGCTTACCGTGCTAGGTGGCGCAGTGTTAAGACAGTGGACCCATATTGAGGAAGAGATGACTGAAATCCCCAGCCAGCCGCACAAATTTTGGTTTCTCGTAATTTCCGTAAATCGTCTCACGTGAATTCTGGGTAAATGCCGAATCTCTTTCCCATCCTTCCTCAATCTGAGCTAGTGCTCCCGTCTCTAACGACCTCTTTGTCAACAGGACACTAAATCCTAATGTTCCTTCCTCCATTATCTTCTTCCACTGTGGCAACACGCGAAAGAAAACGTGACACTTATTTTACACTAACTCTCTGAATTTAAGATGCAAATCTGACTACAATTGTCTCACAGCTTTCATCTTCAGGTGAGGAAAGACAATCGAGAATTATCGCAGGCCTCTCAGTCGGTCGACGCTGTAATTAAAAGCAGATTGGATTTCGCTTCAGTATCGAGCATTTCATTTGGTTCCGCCTTCGTATTCTAATACTACTCCATTGATTAGTGCTGCCTCACGGTAGGACCTCGCGTTATTATCATTTACGCCCTAGTCTTCTAAGGTCCTTGTGTGGCCAACCCAGAAACTCCACAAGAGTGTTATTTGAGCGACAGTCAATGCTGGCGTGAGGGAAGTTTCACCCAAACCACTAATGAATGTCGATATACCAGTACGTCAAATCCCTCACGATAATCCACCAAACGGACGTCTGGAGAGGTATCTGCCGTCATGTTTAGTGCGAGCAATGAAGTACGCCGCAAGGAAAATTAAGTAAATAAAAAAATAAAGAATAAAATTGGCCATTCCCACCGACCTGAGGTATTACACCTGGTGTGTGTTAATCCACTCCTAGAATAAAAATTTGGATAGATTAATTTGTTCCCATGGAATGTCGTCCCTCCAAACTCGTAAATGATACGGTACAAAGCGATGCCTCCAAATCAGTGCTGATATGCAAAGAGCTTTTCTCTCTAGATAAGGCATATGTATTCGGGCTGAGAATACGTACCTCAGTCGTAATCTGTACTTTTTTTCCAATCACTTGCAACTAACTGTTTGCTGTGCAAGAAATTCGTGATAATTTTAAGCTACAAGACGTGGAGCGATTTTTTTTCTGCTTCCTGGGACTATTTGTTTTCAACTTTCACAACTGCTTTTCAACACTTACAATCCATCTTTGTGTAACTTTGCTATAGTTACGTAACCGATTACTTCGGTGTCGCTGGACGTTTTCGCTGTAGGAAGGAGCACACATTCATCTTCTCGACAGGCCTTTCATTTTAGCCTTTTCATAGTTTCCCTAAATCACTAGACATAAATGTTGAACCTATTTACTGAAATGTACTACAGCCGAATTCCTGCCGCACACTTGCCTAATCCTTTCAGTCGTCACTAATGATTCTCCTATCAGCAGGATTCTGAACAATATGTCAACGACAGAATTATTACGACGCGTAAAGAGGCCGAAGAAGCAAATTTTGCTTCGTTGTACACTGGAGAGCCAAAGAAACTGGTGCACCTACCTCTAATACCGTGTAGGGCCCCAGCGAGCCCGTAGAAGTGCCACAATACGACGTGGCGTGGACTCGACTAATGTCTGAAGCAGTACTGGAGGGAACTGACACCTTGAATCCTGCAGGTTTGTCCATAAATTCGTAAGAGTACGAGGGGATGGAGATATCTTCTCAACACCACTTTGCAAAGCATCCCAGATATTCTCAATAATGTTAATGTCTGGGGAGTTCGATGGCCAGCGGAAGTGCTTAAATTCAGAAGAGTGTTCCTGGAGCCTCTCTGTAGCAATTCTGGATGTTTGGGGTGTCGCATTGACCTGCTGAAATTGGCCAAGCCTGTTGGAATGCACATTGTACATTAATGGATGCAGGTGATCAGACAAGATGCTTATGTACATGTCACCTGTCAGAGTCGTATCTAGACGTCCCATATCAGTCCAACTGTACACGCCCCACACCATTACAGAGCCTCCACCAGCTTGAACAGTTCCCTTCTGACATACAGGGTCCATGGATTCATGAGGTTGTCTCCATATCCGTACACGTCCATCCACCCGATACAATTTGAAAAGTCCGCAACTCGTGGTCTAGTGGCTTGCGTTGCTACCTCTGGATCAGGGGGTCCCGGGTTCGATTCCCGGCCGGGTTGGGGATTTTCTCTGCCTGGGGACTGGGTTTTTGTGTTGTCCTCATCATTTCATCATCATCATCATGATCATCATCATACGTAAACAATAGGAGTGTGAAAAAATTGGGACTTTGTACGGGCGCTGATCACCGCGAAGTTGAGCGCCCCACAAACCAAACATCATCATCATCATAATCCTCATCACAATTTGAAACGGGACTCGTCCAACCAAGCTACATGTTTCCAGTCATCAACAGTCCAGTGTCGGTGTTGACGGACCCAGGCGAGGCGTACAGCGTTGTTTCGGGGAGTCATCATGGACAAACGAGTGGGCCTTCGGCTCCGAAATCCCATATCGATGAGTTTTCGTTGAATGGTTCGCACTCTGAACCTTGTTGACGGCCCAGCATTGAAATCTGCAGCAATTTGCGGAAGGGTTACACTTCTGTCGCGTTGAACGATTCTCTTCAGTCGTCGTTGGTCCCATTCTTGCAGGATCTTTTTCCGGCCCAGCGTTGTCGATGATTTGATGTTTTATCGGATTCCTGATATTCACGGTACATTCGTGAAATAGTAGTAAGGAAAAATACCCACTTCCTTGCTATCTCGGAGATGCTGTGTCCCATTGCTAGTGCGCCGACTATAATACCATGTTCAAAGTCACTTAAATCTTGGTAACCTTTCATTGTAGCAGCAGTAACCGATCTGTAAACTGCGCCAGACACTTGTCTTATATAGGCGTTGCCCACCGCAGCGCCGTATTCTGCCCGTTTACGTATCTCTGTATTTCAATACCAGTTTCTCTGGCGCTTCAGTGTAATTTTGCAAAATATAATTCCAGATACATTAAATTACATTAAAGACGAATTTCCTGAATGTGTTTATACTCAAAAAACTGGGAATAGTGGTTCAGCAATGAAGAGGAGGGACATTGCTAGGATGCTCACATTATGTTCTTCCATTTGTTGCTCTTTTTTTGGAGAGCACCGCAGAATATATAGCCGAATGAAAATCATTCGCAAGAGTTATTTGTGGACATGCTGCCATGTTACGAAGGAACAGTTGTCATTTGTGGGGGAGATTCGAAATTTATGGTAAGAAGCTTACAAGATGAGGTCCCCACTGGTGCTATCGACTTTTTTAAAACTATCTATAAGGTGATATAGGTTAATATTCCAGGTATCACACACTGCAGCCATTCACCCTGGTGAGTCCTCGTTTGCAAGTAATTGACGGAAAAAGAATTGTGTGTGACACATAACAGCGTTAAAAAAGTTTCATTGTATAACCAGGTAGTGTGGTAAAATGGATAGGAGAATAGTTTCACATGTTGGAGATTGTGGTTGCGAACCTTTTCATATGCACATTATTTTTATTTTTTTATTCTTTATCGAAATTACTTTTTTTATTTTTTTCATTTTTATTCAATAAATTGGTTTAAATGTAATTTTTCATTTCTGTTCCTTTGTCACAAATGGCTCTGAGCACTATGGGACTTAACATCTGAGGTCATGAGTCCCCTAGAACTTAGAACTACTTAAACCTAACTAACCTAAGGACATCACACACATCCATGCCCGAGGCAGGATTCGAACCTGCGACCGTAGCGGTCGCGCGGTTCCAGACTGAAGCGCCTTTAACCGCGTGGCCACACTGGCCGGCTCCTTTGTCACATCATTTTAATCACTGTATAAACTTTTTCATTTGTTTCGTTTTCTCTTCATATCATTCATATTCCAATGGGAATTTTTGGATTTGGATTTCATATATTTATCTGTTATAATATTCAATTATTTGAAAATTCCGGTCTACCAGTAAAAAAAAAAAACACGATCGACGAAATAATCTACTTATATTGACTGTGCAATGGCGTCAGAAACGTGTTTTTAGTCACCAGATATGCTTTTTCGTGTGGTAATCGTCATACAAATATGTAAAACATAACCTCTAAATACGTATTGTACTATGTACAAAATAACGCAGATGAAAATTTAAATGAAAGACGGTTTACAACTAAACGAATTTAAAGCAAAATGAGAAATACACACCTAGAAATGGAAAAAAGAACACATTAACACCGGTGTGTCATTTGTGCACCGCCGCCGTCAGTGTCAGCCAGTTTGCCGTGGCATACGGAGCTCCATCGCGGTCTTTAACATTTGTAGCATGCCGCGACAGCGTGGACGTGAACCGTATGTGCAGTTGACGGACTTTGAGCGAGGGCGTATAGTGGGCATGCGTGAGGCCGGGTGGACGTACCGCCGAATTGCTCAACACGTGGGGCGTGAGGTCTCCACAGTACATCGATGTTGTCGCCAGTGGTCGGCGGAAGGTGCACGTGCCCGTCGACCTGGGACCGGACCGCAGCGACGCACGGATGCACGCCAAGACCGTAGGATCCTACGCAGTGCCGTAGGGGACCGCACCGCCACTTCCCAGCAAATTAGGGACACTGTTGCTCCTGGGGTATCGGCGAGGACCATTCGCAACCGTCTCCATGAAGCTGGGCTACGGTCCCGCACACCGTTAGGCCGTCTTCCGCTCACGCCCCAACATCGTGCAGCCCGCCTCCAGTGGTGTCGCGACAGGCGTGAATGGAGGGACGAATGGAGACGTGTCGTCTTCAGCGATGAGAGTCGCTTCTGCCTTGGTGCCAATGATGGTCGTATGCGTGTTTGGCGCCGTGCAGGTGAGCGCCACAATCAGGACTGCATACGACCGAGGCACACAGGGCCAACACCCGGCATCATGGTGTGGGGAGCGATCTCCTACACTGGCCGTACACCACTGGTGATCGTCGAGAGGACACTGAATAGTGCACGGTACATCCAAACCGTCATCGAACCCATCGTTCTACCATTCCTAGACCGGCAAGGGAACTTGCTGTTCCGACAGGACAATGCACGTCCGCATGTATACCGTGCCACCCAACGTGCTCTAGAAGGTGTAAGTCAACTACCCTGGCCAGCAAGATCTCCGGATCTGTCCCCCATTGAGCATGTTTGGGACTGGATGAAGCGTCGTCTCACGCGGTCTGCACGTCCAGCACGAATGCTGGTCCAACTGAGGCGCCAGATGGAAATGGCATGGCAAGCCGTTCCACAGGACTACATCCAGCATCTCTACGATCGTCTCCATGGGAGAATAGCAGCCTGCATTGCTGCGAAAGGTGGATATACACTGTATTAGTGCCGACATTGTGCATGCTCTGTTGCCTGTGTCTATGTGCCTGTGGTTCTGTCAGTGTGATCATGTGATGTATCTGACCCCAGGAATGTGTCAATAAAGTTTCCCCTTCCTGGGACAATGAATTCACGGTGTTCTTATTTCAATTTCCAGGAGTGTAGATATAATGAGCGCATTAATGTGGATGAAAAAACAGGGTGATAAAACAAAAGAAATTAAATCGAAATAAATACGTAAAATTAGTGAAAAACTCATAAAAAAAGATTTCAAGTGGAGAAAGAATGATAGGAAGAAAAGTAAGAGCAAATGATATTATGATATTATTATTAAAATTATGTGACGAAGGTATGGAATTAAAAAATTACATTTAAATCAATTAATTGAATAAAAATGATGATAAAAGTCATTTCGATAAAGTTTTGAAAATAAAAAAACTTACTATACCAGATAAGATTTGAACCCTTTTTAACGCTATTGAGTGTCATACAAAATTCCGAACTTTATTTTTTTCTTCAATTAATCACAAACGAGGGCCTGCCAGCGCGAACGGCTGCGTGTGTGATTCCTGGGATCTTAACCTACATCGCCGCATAGATAGTTTCAAAAAGTCGATCGCACCGCTGGGGGCCTCTCCTTGTTAGTAGTACTTCAACTACAATTTCTAGTGTTGAGGACCTTTGTGTTTCTTCCTAAACAGCACAATTGGGAGGATATGCTGCGTAATAAAAATGTTTTTTTTTTCATTTTAGGACACTTTTTTGCGTAGCTTTGAATTTGACAGTATTAGCAAATGAATTATGCTTTTTATGCTTTTAAAACATTTCAATAAACAAAAAAGTCTATTTGAGCTAGGAACATGGGGTTAAAGGTGTTCGGTTTACCCGGATCAGTGGCCATTTGTATAGCCATTCGAACATTTGGAACATTTGTCTCACTGTAGCTATACTGTACTAAGCAAGGATTGACCGATGAACCGGGGCTGGCGTCCACGCAAAATGTGCGAATCGATTAACTCCTCTTGCAAAAGATTTTAATTGGGCTGAAATTGATGCTCAGCTACTGGCACGATTTGTATGTGCATCATTCGCATTTTACGTGAAAAAAAACTTGCCAAAAATACTTTTTCTTGCAATTTTTTGAAGTGTGCTGCTTCTGTACTTTGAACTTGTACGAGTCGGTTCAAACTATGCACGAAGGTAGACAAATGGATTAAATCAAAACGAAATTTTGTTTATCCAATAATCTTTATCCGTTGTCGAGACACGATAGTTAAAATACGAACTAAATGTAGCACATAAAATTCGTTCTTACATGAACAGTTTAAAGAGAATCAACTAACTAAAAAATGCATTTTTACGATAAAAATGAAAACTTACTTTCAAAAATATGGCTTCATTCGGATTTTATGTGCAAAAAAAGCGTTTTTGTGAGTTTTTACGCGTCCCTTCTATGTTTCTAACTTTTGCGAATCGGTTCAAATTTTGCCAGAAGGCAGACAAATATATGTAATTAATAGTCGTCCAGTTGTTTTATGATAGATTTATGCGTTGCCAAGATGTAAACAATATGATTCGAAAGACAGTAAAAAAATCTATAAAAGATCAGTCGTCGTCCGAGTCAACAAAAATCTACACCGGCTGCCAGGCTACCGCCGTCTAATGTCAAAACTGTGGTAGAGTAAAAGTTGGGAGCCAGAATGAAAAATGCTGCTTTTATAGCATAATAAAAGGCGAATCTGAACTAGGCAGAGTTAGGGATGTAAAAGAAGGGAAATAGCTTTTTGACTTATGTGGCAGGTTCAAAGATATTCAAGTCAAAACATCTTGATATATTCACGTCTTTTTACGAGTTAAACCTGCTCCACCTGCGTAATGTACTGCAGGATGTTGGCGCAGCTGCATCTAAAGTCCGTGATCTTGGTGCCCAAAATCCAGAAGATTCACCAGCCACTTTAAACAATATATATCATCATATAGCTGAAGCGCATACATCTAATAACTAAAAAACAAAAAAATTCTGTGGGAAACAAATTTCTGGTGTGGGTTTGTTCATAGGGGGACACTAAAACATTTTTTTTTTTTTTTCTGCGCGGAAGAGGTTGATTTTCTCCGTGAAGAAGTAGGAATCAGGCAAGGGATGCAAAGTGAAGAAATGCAATGACAGACATGATTTGATCGGTATTGTGTGACTGCTCTTTATGGGCAGTTGTATGAACTCGTTGAAAGTAGTCGCAGCAGGCAGAGATGACTGTATTGGTGATGTAGAGATTTTGAAGCCAACATTTGTCAAAGTTTTTAATCAGGGTCTTTTGACAATAGTGTACGGTCCTTGCGAGTGACCGCTTCGACTGTTGGTTCTGACCACTGGAGGCTGAACCGAGGCAGTCAGTATCTTCCTTACTATCGTCTATCAAAGCTGACACACTACGATCGACTTCCAATCCATCCGATAGCCGCGCCCTCCTCAGCGTTCCGTCCTCTACCGCAATGTCTTTGATGGGCAACACCGGAGCACAACTTTCGATATCGGCAAATGACTGCCATGGTAACCAGTACAGCCATCTCTGCTACAACTACTTTCAAAGAGTTCATACAAACACCCAAGAGGGCAGTCTACACACAAAACAGATCAAATCATGCCTGTCATTTCATTCCTTGGTTTGAACAATATTATGAAACGATTTGTTGTGAACCGTTATGTACCTAATTTTTGTTTATATTTTTGTATCTGTTTTACTTGCAAATTTTAACTATACCATTTAATGTAACATACTTAATGATGTAATAGCGTATACTATGGGCGGGGCTTACAGTGTATATTCCCGCGTAATTCTGCCGTATTCAGCAGTTAACATACGTGTCCTTACGGACCCTGCTCTGTCCTCCGCCACCAACCGCCATCAGGGGAACACTTTATTCTATCACCATCGTAGCTCTTATTCTAGATGTTTTCAGCCGCGTTACCATCTCTTTTTATAGAAATGCTTCTGAATACTTATTGTCATTGTACTGCATTACCTACGGCCTGAAGATGGTATAAATTATAGACAGCAACCGGTTGCCAACCAAAATAAATATCTGTTGCGACGAATCTTGTGTTACTGAGTTTTATGTTTGACACCGATCGCTGTTCACTCTCCATCGAAATAATGCTTCCTAAAATTTTAACTGACCGACTATATGCCTCCGTGCGAGCCACAGTTCCTGTTGTCTTCGCGATACTTCAGCAGGAGGTCCGTTGGCGGCAGTTCTGCAATCAGCCGAAAATACCTGATTTCTAAATTTTCTCAATAGGGCTTGGTGAAAAGAATACCGCCTTTCCACCTGGGATCCCCATTTGAGTTCACGAAGCATTCCTTAATACTTGGGTGTTGCACAAACTTATCGGTAACCAATACAGCAGCACGCCTCTGAATTGCTTCGATGTCTTCTTTAATTCGATCTGGTGCCTATCCCAAACACTCGAACAGTACTCGAGAATGGGTCACATAAGTGTTCTGCACGTGCTCCCCTTGGTAGATGAATTAACATTCCTAAAATTCTCCCGATAGATCGTAGTCGACCATTCACCTTCCCTATTACCGTCCTTGCGTGCTCTCCTTGACTGTAAGCATACAAAGGTTCGCAAATAGTTTTTGAGCAGTTTATGCCGCCAACCCTGACTTCAGACAGCGATATGTAGATTTCTAATGCGAACAGTATTAAAAATCTGAGGGGCAAGCTATGGAGAGATGCATGTTAGGAATTACTAGATGAGATTGAAAAAAAATGGTCCAGGAAACGAGTTGGAGTGGGAGACAGTAATGGTAGTAATGACAATAAAATCCCTCGGGCTGGGAAATTCAGGAGAATACGCGTAATACGTGTGGCTGAAGCCCGTAATGCATGGTAAAATCTAGTCAAGGACTTTATCCAGCTGTCAATTCTAGATGGCTGATGATGAGAGAGAATTTTTTGACAGACTAAATTGTGAAGACTTTGCGCAGTCATACCACGAAACATCAGCATCACGTAACAGTCACCAAAATTTGGAATGTAAGATACACAGGAGAATCCTATAACATTTAAGTTTTACTTTACACTTAAATAAAACCGAACGAGGGGGAGCAGTTGTTAGTACCCTGGACTCGCATTCGGGAGGATGACAGTTCAAGCATGCGTCCGGCCATCCTCATTTAGGTTTTTCGTAATTTCCTTAAATCGCTTCAGGCAAATGCCCATCCTTCCCTAATCCAATGGGGCCGATGACCTCGCTGTTGGGCCCCTACCCCCCAAATCAACTACTCAACCAAATTAAATACCAGCAAGCGTACTGTAAAACGCCACTCTAATGAATATGAGCAATTCCTGCAACATCTGCGAATATTCAAAGATTTCAATTAATACTGTCAGCTAAGTAATTAACAGATAGCATCAACAGCAGGAATCCACTTTCATAACGGCAATGAACATGTTAGCGTCTCTGTATCCTAAATGTAACCCTTGAATGCACTGTGACTAAATTCCTATTTCATGCTTTTTTAAGTAAGCAAGAGTTCCGTCTCAAATTAAGTTGACACCGACTGTTCGTTAAACTCTGACATGCCTATCGCAAGAACACATCCTCGTACCCGGCCTTTGGAAAATCTGCTGCCAAATTTGGAGCTTGCAAGCAGTGTTCGAGAATCGGGGAACCTCGTAGTCTTTCGGATTACGAGGATGATGTGCATGATATTAGTCAAGAAACTCATGACAAGTGGCTTCTGAATTCTATAATTCAAAAATCCAGTGTCACGAATATGCGCCGCACCAGGAGGGGGGGGGGGGGGGTGAATATACAAAAAAATAATAGACTTTCCTTGATATTACGTAGGTAATATCATGTTTTATAATGTGCAAGCTATATCGAAAACCGAATTTACTCTTGTTCTCGACACATTTATTCGGACAAAATGCAAAAATAAGATACTACATGAAAATTACTCTTCGAATTGATTAAAATTTTATGTCGAATTTCTTTGGTGTTGCAGAAGCTGCAGCTGAACTATAAAATTAAAGCTGAGTCAAGGTTTAAAGAACATTGTGATGATAATTGCGTCAACGGAGATATTTTGATTGTTGGCTTCCTTGAGAAAGCAGGTGGGATTGGAGAGGCCACAAGGTTTCTGAAGTGTAAGTGCCTGATCAGCGCCACCCGGGCACGTCGTACTTACGACAGAATGAAACGAGATTTTCTTCATGAGCGAATTCGTGCAACGTGGAGAAACTTCGCAAGAACTGACGAGCAGCTTCTGAACATTTCTGTCAACTAAGTAGCATCATGCATTCAGACTATTTGGAAAGCTGATCAACAAGTCGATTTCCAACATGTCGCGCACAATGGTCAACTGCAGTGACATCGGAGGAATGGTCTGCTTTGCAAAAAGGAGGGAATTTCTCTATCACCCGCAGAACTTTGTCTGTGGAGGACATCATTGCTACCACTGAAGTGGCCGTCGACAACCATCCCCGTGAAAAAGCTGAGGAAATACACACTGAAACCGCCAGCTGAGCAAAACCATCAGCTTGCAACCTCTAAAAAGAAAAGTTACAAGCTATCACGAGCCTCAACACCGACAAGAATATATTTGTACTGCCTGCTGAGAAAGAAAATGCAACGGATGCACTGAAGACCGACGATTATGAGCACAAGATTCAGGATGTAGTACATCCTACCGAAAGCTAACCGCAGATCCAATGCAATGTGGTATACGAATCGGTTAATCACTTCTCCTTCTCTCTCCCCGGGTGTACAGAGGAACTGTGCAATATAGAAGCCCTACCATCTCAACTGTATGGATAAAAAATATTCATAAAGATGATGTAGCACTAACACCAACTGTTAGTGCTCCTGGCTCACCAAGATGTTAACTGGTGAAACACTTGGGCTCTCTTCTTCAGCCGTATATGGGAAAGACCGACACATACATAAAGGACTCATTTAACTGAGAATGTGAAGAACGTAAAGTCCGCAGCTCGTGGTCGTGCGGTAGCGTTCTCGCTTCCCACGCCCGGGTTCGATTCCCGGCGGGGTCAGGGATTTTCTCTGCCTCGTGATGACCGGGTGTTGTGTGATGTCCTTAGGTTAGTTAGGTTTAAGTAGTTCTAAGTTCTAGGGGACTGATGACCATAGATGTTAAGTCTCATAGTGCTCAGAGCCATTTGAACCATTTTTTGAAGAAGGTAAAACTTGGGCCAAACGGCATCAAATCAACTTTGATGTTCCCGTCTTGAGTTGACTGCAATCTAATTACAAAGAATTACGCCAGACGAGTTTAGCTTTTATTTATAAAGCATATTCCGTGGTTATTCTGAGAATTGGATATATACGTTTGTACATTTTTCATTGTTTTAGGTTAAAAACAGCGTTTTCTTTATAAAGTTGGTCGGCAAGTTACTTGCGGTGTTTCTTTACATATTTTGCTCCTTCCCTCCATGCTAACAGCGGTTGGTGTCGAAAGGCTTCATTTCACATCTGCACTTGGGAGTTTTTGGCATTCTACAGTATTTCCTGCGGTGCACTATTTAAAATTCACTTTCTTAAGTTGTTTCTCATTCTGCGCGCCACAGTGTTTATGTTTGTTCGTTTGTTTCCGTTCACGTTGTGTGTGTTGCCAACCTATGAACCGATTGTGTGTGTGTGCGTGTGTGTGTGTGTGTGTGTGTGTGTTTGAGAGAGAGAGAGATTGGTTTTTTGGGGAAGGAGACCAGACAGCGTGGTCATCGGTCGAGAGAGAGAGAGAGAGAGAGAGAGAGAGAGGGAGAGAGAGAGAGAGAGAGAGAGGAGAGAGAGTGTTAGTGAAGTTGTCTTGTATGTAAGTAGACACGTGAGTGGAATACACACACAGAATATCCAATATTTTCAAAAAACAGGGTATAAAAATAGCACGCCAAACCAACAATTCAATTCAGAAATACTTCCCAAAAACTATAGGAAAAACTAATCTGTATTAGAAATATACCAACTGAAATGCAATACATGTGATGGAAGATACATAGATCATACCAGGTGGACATCTGACACCAGATACAAAGAACATGTAAGACATGGAAGTACAGGACAAATCATTCAACTTTTGCAGAACACTTACGCCAACACCAACATAAAATTACAACCAGAGACACAGACATGGAAATCAGAAGGATAAACAACGACAAAACACGGTTCCTCATCTTACAAGAAAACTACCACATCCAAAAAAACCGTAACAGAAAAGAAACAACTCATAAATGATTAGACTAACTTGGCAAACCACACTCTTGAAACTCATTGACCACTTAATATAATATTAAATGTACACATATAACCACAAGCTCAATTTACCACTACCATATCCTCCCAGATTCTGTCCTATAATCACTGTCCAGATCCATCCCTGTCTCCTCTCTCCCTCCCCCCTCCCCGTCCCTGCAAAAAAAAAAAAATAAATAAAAAATCATCCCACTCCACTCATCCACTCACATCTCTACCTACATACCAGACAACTTCACTAACTCTCTCTCTCTCTCTCTCTCTCTCTCTCTCTCTCTCTCTCTCTCGCACACACACACACACACACACACACACACACACACACATACCTACAAAAAAAAACACTTAAAATGAAAAAATGTACAATAACCAATTTACAGAATAACCATGGAAGATACTTTATAAATAAAAACGAAATTCTTTGTAATTAGATTGTAGTCAGCTCAAGACGGATAACCTATAGTAACATATATTGACAGCTGCTGCGGAAGATAGTCACGCAAACAAACGTATTATAACTTTGATTGTGTTTTTTGTTTACCAAAGTGCTACTCAGCGATTCTCTGGAGCATATCGGTTCCATTTTCCTGCATAACCTCAAATGGTTCAAATGGCTCTGATCATTATGAGACGTAACATCTGAGGTCATCAGTTCCCTAGAACTTAGAACTACTTAAACCTAACTACCCTAAGGACATCACACACACCCATGCCCGAGGCAGGATTCGATCCTGCGACCGTAGCGGTCGCGCGGTTCCAGACTGAAGCGCCTAGAATCGCTCGGTCACCCGGCCGGCTGCATTACATCACCAAGCTCTTTCTTGCATGTCTTACCATGAGCTCCTTAACGTGGAATCATAGTTTCAAGGAACAATTGGAAGGTATTGCATTAGGTAGGCCAATTCCTCCATGGAGCATTTCGAAAGACAGGCGCTGGACTTGGCATCCTAGAAACCAAGGTGTGGTACAGCTACGTCAACGACACCTTCATCGTTTGGAACCATGTTAGGAACAGGATTTCCTTAGACATCTGAACAGTCTTCACCCCAACATAAAATTTGCTATGGAGGTAGAAAAGGACCAACAGTTACCCTTCTATATGTGCTGGGAAAGAGGAATGATGAGAACCTGGGATACAGATTATAGCGAAAATCAACACACACTGACTCATACCTGCATGAACTATCAGACCACCACCATTGCCAGGAAAGAGCAGTGACTAACACTTTCGTATTCGTAATATGAGCAAGACGAGTAAGTGAGCTGCAGCATCTCGGATGCAAGATGCAACACTCAGAAGAGTAATGGGTACTGCAGTAGTTGCATAAGAAGTGTCACGAAATCTAACACTCAGGGAAATGACACGGCGGAAGAAGAAATATCGGCACGGCCTTTCTACCATACTTCCCAAGGGTGCTAGACAGAATCGGCTGCATATTGTACAAACCCGGCGGAAGGACTATTTACGAACCAACCAAAATGATCATAGAGTGCCTCAGAACATCAGAGAACAAAAGGGAACTATTTTTAATGTCGGAAAGATACCGCATACGCTCTACAAAGCCAAAAGTCGGTGTGAAAATGACCGGATGACCCATCAGCACCACGATCACCGAACGTAAACAATATCGCAGGTTTGCCCGTGGTGAAGCATGCGCTGTGTGAGATCGACCACGTAATAAAACTCCCTGACGCAGCTACCACGCCCGCTTGTTTGAGGAAGACGTATAAGTCCGCAAACATGACAACTGCTTCAACATGATAGAGGAAAGCCTCAAGCTAAACGGATACTGGATCAACGCGCTGCAGCAAAAGACTGTTGCTGGCAGCAAGGGGAAAACCGCATGGGTAATGGCCAGGAAAAAGTCCTCAGGGGTTGGTGCTACAGGTACATATAATCTGCGGCGGCGAGCTCGACTCCAGGCCTCCATCAGCAATGGAGGGTGAAGCCTTGACTATGCTAGCCACTAGTGCTAACGAAACGTCGGAAAAAAAATCGCCAAATAAACGTCAAAGGACCGGAGACAGACTCTAACAGGCAATATGTCAACAAGTGGCCACTGCTACTGGACCTATTTCAGTTACTGCAGAGTGTAGTTGCTATTCGTAACAGCAGCGCCATACAAACAATCCAGGTGTGACTTTGCGTCTGACTTTACGTCTTTACGAACTTGTGCTATGTACGGCTCTGTTTAAAAAGAATAGCTCGAAGCAGTCATAGGATCGTGCCGTGCACGTCTGCTTTCATCCCTGCAGCTAACTCGTTGCAGATAATAACCTGAAGCTGTGATCCTGGAACCAAATAGTCATTGCATTGACTGGATTGCGAATGGTGGAGGATAAACGCCAATGGTGGAGGAGTATTTATAGCAGTAAAGAATTCAATAATATCCAGTGAAGTTATTAGCGAATGCGAATGTGAAATAATCTGGGTTAAGCTAAGTATCAAAGGTGGGTCAGATATGATAGTCGGATGCTTCTATAGACCACCTGCATCAGCAACCGTAGTAGTTGAGCGCCTCAGAGAGAACCTGCAGAACGTCGTGAAGAAGTTTCGTGATCATACTATTGTAATAGGGGGAGACTTCAATCTACCAGGTATAGAATGGGATAGTCACACAATCAGAACTGGAGCCAGGGACAGAGACTCTTGTGACATTATCCTGACTGCCTTGTCCGAGAATTACTTCGAGCAGATAGTTAGAGAACCAACTCGTGAAGCTAACGTTTTAGACCTCATAGCAACAAATAGACCGGAACTTTTCGACTCCGTGAATGTAGAAGAGGGTATCAGTGACCATAAGTCAGTGGTTGCATCAATGACTACAAGTGTAATAAGAAATGCCAAGAAACGAAGGAAAATATATTTGCTTAACAAGAGTGATAGGGCACAAATCGCAGAATATCTGAGTGACCACCATCAAACGTTCATTTCTGAGGAAGAGGATGTGGAACAAAAATGGAAAAAATTCAGAAACATCGTCCAGTACGCCTTAGATAAGTTCGTACCGACTAAGGTCCAAAGCGAGGGGAAAGATCCACCGTGATATAACAATCATGTACGAAAGGTACTACGGAAACAAAGAAAGCTTCATCATAGGTTTAAGAGTAGTCGAATCATAGCTGATAAGGAAAAGCTGAACGAAGCGAAAAAGAGCGTAAAGAGAGCAATGAGAGAAGCATTCAACGAATTCGAACATAAATCATTGGCAAACAATCTAAACAAGAACCCTAAAAAGTTTTGGTCATATGTAAAATCGGTAAGCGGATCTAAATCCCCTATTCAGTCACTCGTTGACCACGATGGCACCGAAACAGAGGACGACCGAAGAAAGGCAGAAATACTGAATTCAGTGTTCCGAAACTGTTTCACTGCGGAAAATCGTAACACGGTCCCTGACTTCAGCCGTCGCACGGACGCCAAAATGGAAAATATTGAAATAAACGATATCGGAATTGAAAAACAACTGCTATCACTTAGTAGCGGAAAAGCATCCGGACCAGACGAGATACCCTTAAGATTCTACAGTGATTATGCTAAAGAACTTGCCCCCTTTCTATCAGCAATTTATCGTAGATCGCTGGAAGAACGTAAAGTACCTAGCGACTGGAAGAAAGCGCAGGTCGTTCCCATTTTCAAGAAGGGTCATAAATCAGATGCGAATAATTATAGGCCTATTACGCTTACGTCAATCTGTTGTAGAATAATGGAACATGTTTTGTGTTCTCGTATTATGACGTTCTTAGATAATACAAATCTCCTTCATCATAACCAACATGGATTCCGCAAACAGAGATCATGTGAAACTCAGCTCGCCCTATTTGCCCAAGAAATTCACAGCGCCGTAGACACTGGCGAGCAGATTGATGCCGTATTCCTGGACTTCAGGAAGGCATTTGATACGGTTCCGCACTTACGTTTAGTGAAAAAAATACGAGCTTACGGAATATCGGACCAGGTTTGTGATTGGATTCAGGATTTCCTAGAAGAAAGAACACAACATGTCATTCTTAACGGTTCAAAATCTGCAGATGTAGAGGTAATTTCGGGAGTACCGCAAGGAAGCGTGATAGGACCTTTATTGTTTACAATATACATAAATGACTTAGTTGACAACATCGGTAGCTCCGTGAGGCTATTTGCAGATGACACGGTTGTCTACAAGAAAGTAGCAACATCAGAAGACTCGTACGTACTCCAGGAAGACCTGCAGAGGATTAATGCATGGTGCGACAGCTGGCAGCTTTCCCTAAACGTAGATAAATGTAATATAATGCGCATACATAGGGGCAGAAATCCATTCCAGTACGATTATGCCATAGGTGGTAAATCATTGGAAGCGGTAACGACCGTAAAATACTTAGGAGTTACTATCCGGAGCGATCTGAAGTGGAATGATCACATAAAACAAATAGTGGGGAAAGCAGGCGCCAGGTTGAGATTCATAGGAAGAATTCTAAGAAAATGTGACTCATCGACGAAAGAAGTAGCTTACAAAACGCTTGTTCGTCCGATTCTTGAGTATTGCTCATCAGTATGGGACCCTTACCAGGTTGGATTAATAGAAGAGATAGACATGATCCAGCGAAAAGCAGCGCGATTCGTCATGGGGACATTTAGTCAGCGCGAGAGCGTTACGGAGATGCTGAACAAGCTCCAGTGGCGGACACTTCAAGAAAGGCGTTACGCAATACGGAGAGGTTTATTATCGAAATTACGAGAGAGCACATTCCGGGAAGAGATGGGCAACATATTACTACCGCCCACATATATCTCGCGTAATGATCACAACGAAAAGATCCGAGAAATTAGAGCAAATACGGAGACTTACAAGCAGTCGTTCTTCCCACGCACAATTCGTGAATGGAACAGGGAAGGGGGGATCAGATAGTGGTACAATAAGTACCCTCCGCCACACACCGTAAGGTGGCTCGCGGAGTATAGATGTAGATGTAGATGTAGAATTAATAAAATACACCGAAATATAAGATAAATGAATACTGTAATAGAAAGGTTTCTACTCTAACGTCTTTAATTGATGTAGACAACAGAGACTTACGTTGAATATTGTTTATTCAAGAAGTGATATCTCAAATAAACGAGAAGTGATGCTACGATATTCAGTTGAATGCAGACAGAAAATCCGTATCAGTGCAGTAAAGTTACGTTGAGAGCATTACGAGAATAGTAGGTAAATCCCCTAACGAAACAGTCATCAAAGTCTCGTAAAAACTAGGCCCATTTCGTGATCACAATACATTAAACATTCACTACCTCAAAATAGTTCAGAGTTCAACTTGATAATGTGCAAATTAACACACGCCACGCAAAGAAATGTAACTGTGTGTATCCGCCCGTTCCATAAATCAAGCGACAAAAGTTAGTCCTACACTGGAGCACATTCAAACCTTTCGAAATGTAAGCCCCATAGAGTAGCGGTCGTTCACCGCCAAGAATCAATCACCTTCACGGTCGAATATCACTCGTTACTAATGGCAGGTCTGCTCCCTTCCAGAACTCGCGGAAATGTGTCCGAATCGCTCCCTTGAGCTTTTCACTCGAAAAGCCCCAGTCTCCACTTTACTCCAGTAGTGTTCCGCCACAGTCTAGCTCTTTACTTGAAGGTCATCCCCGCCAAAAATACATCGTTCTCAAACTCTACAGACATGATTTGATTCACTTGAACACAATCCTGCGCTGAACTAATATGTTACAACAATATATAAATAAAAGAAATTTTAGAAACATTTGGTCACATTCAGATCATTTACAATAAGTATAAATGATAGTTGGTTCATAAATACACTGAAGCCCTAAAGAAACTGGTACAGGCATGCGTATTGAAATACAGAGATATGTAAACAGGTAGAATATGGCGCTGCGGTCGACAAAGCCTGTTCAAATACAGAGATATGTAAACAGGCAGAATATGGCGCTGCGGTCGGCAAAGCCTGAACCGGACCAGCGACGACTGAAGAGAATCTTTCAACGTGATAGAAGTGCAACCCTTCCACAAATTGCTGCATATTTCAGTGCTAGGCCATCAATAAGTGTCAGCGTGCGAACCATTCAACGAAACTCGTCTACCCTTGATGACTGCACGACACAAAGCTTTACGCCTCGCCTGGGCCCGTCAACACCGACAGTGAACTGTTGATGGCTGGAAACGTACTTCCTGATCGGACGAGTCTCGTTTCAAATTACATCAAGCGGATGGAGAAAACATCATGAATCCATGGATCCTGCATGTCAGCAGGGGCCTGTTCAAGCCGGTGGAGGCTCTGTAATGGTTTGGAACTTGTACAGTTGGACTGATAAGGGACCTCTGATACGTCAAGATACGACTCTGACAGTCGGCCGGGGTGGCCGAGCGGTTCTAGGAGCTACAGTCTGAAACCGCGCCACCGCTACGGTCGCAGGTTCGAATCCTGCCTCGGGCATGGATGTGTGTGACGTCCTTAGGTTAGTTAGGTTTAAGTAGTTCTATGTTCTAGGGTACTGATGACCTCAGAAGTTAAGTCCCTTAGTGCTCAGAGCCATTTGAACGACTCTGACAGGTGATAAGCACAAAGTATCCTATCTGATCACGTGCATCCATTCATGTCCATTGTGCATTCCAACGGATTTGGGCAATTCCAGCAGGACAATGCGACACCCCACACGTCCAGAATCGCTACAGAGTGGCTCCAGAAACACTCTTCTGAGTTTAAACACTTCCGCTGGCCACCGAACTCCTCAAACATTAAACTTATTGAGCATATCTGGGATGCCTTGCAACGTGCTGTTCAGAAGAGATCTCCACACGCTCGAACTCTTACGGATTTATGGAGAGCCTTGCAGGATTTATGATGTCAGTTCCCTCCAGCATTACTTCAGACATTAGACGAGTCGATCCCACGTCGTGATGCGGCACTTCTGCGTGCTCGCGGGGGCCCTACACGATATTAGGCAGGTTTACCAATTTATTTGGCTCTTCAGTGTAAATAAGTCAGCCAGTATTGCGCAAGTGCGCTCACGTTAAGCGACAACGAATTGTCGTCAAAAATAGTTAAAAGAATTATTTAGGCCTGCTTGCCAGAAGTGCCTTTAGGCATTCTTTAACAAAAGTGGTGTCCGCTGACACAGGTGACAGACCAATTTTTAATTAACACAATTTTTAATAGTACTTGCAATCAATATTTAAATAAAGTTATTGGTAAAACCGTAAACTATTCTTTACATAAAAACACAAGTATGACAAAATAAGAAGTATTCACACCGCACTCATTTGCTGGGTAAATGTGGAGAATACGATGTTCTGGCAAACATTTGCACAATGAAAAAGATGCGTAAGACGTTGTAAATCAATAAATAAAATAGATACATGTATGTAGCTTTCAGAGATGGTAGCTATCGTGCAATGCTGTCATCTGTGATAGCGTTTGTTGAAGTCACATGAAGTGATTAACAGGTGTTAATTCAGACGGTCATTGTGAAAATGTTTACTCGCTGTGAGGTATTAACTTCTGTATCTTTAAAGATATTGAGATATTACAGTGTCACTGGATGCGCCTCGTTTTATGAGATCGCAAATCTATTCAGATTTCCATTAACGTTTGATATGAGTGATTGCCGAATGCCTTGCAATCATCAGCCGTCCAAACTCCCAGCTGTGGGATTTACCCGTTTCCGACGACGCGCTCATTGTCTCTGCACCTGAGCTCGCCCGGGGCACAACCGGTCTACTAGCCAGGCCTAGAGAGCCTGTATAGGGAGAGAGTGGCCGGCCAACCGGTCGATACGGCGGCCATTTTTCTGCCAAACTGCGGGCGGGACTTTTGAATGGCCAGTAGTGGAGTACACACTCACCGAATCAAAAGCACAAGACAATATGACGAAATCATTCGTTAAATGCTTTTCTTTACAACTATAATATACTCATAGTAGCCTACTATGTACAGCGCAGGAAAATTTGACACAGTGACTGTAAAAATTATTCGTTACTTGCATTTATATCCTTTAAAGTTCGTTTACTAGACATATTGCAATGGAAGTAACGTAAATAAAAATAATATACTGTATAGCATTTGTTTTGTAGCGGAAGTGCATAACGCTAAAGATTTAACGTACCTGTATTACGTCAGATGAATGAAAGTCGTAAGCAGTTGTTTACTTGTGACATGCAAAAAGTGTGAGACGTATTAGTACTTCTTGTCACGTCTTCAAACTTTTTGCATGTCACAAATAAACAACTGCTTACGACTTTTTTCATATATATACTGAATACCTCTCGTAGATAACAAACGAAAAAGATTACAAAATCAGGTAATGTTAAATGTAGGCTACTGTAATAACGACCAAATATAACAAGAAAACTACCGTATCCCTTCTACCCCACACTAAGTAGGCCTATTAAAAACTGTCTTCAAGAGTACCTACAATTATTTACTACAAATGATGTTTCAGCAACCACGACAACTGCGGAAAACGTGCTTACAACTTGCCTGCGCCAGCAGTCAGGCAATAATACTGAAACCAAAATAATGCCTAGTGGTCTGGTTCGGAACGAAATAAAGTTTGAAGCTATAAAGTCGAATGAGCATGGCACAACAATTACAGGAACTTTCCGTTTTCAGCAAGGACTGTCAGATATTGGCTTCAGAAAAGCTTGTTATGCTACCAGTATGCACGAACTGTTAAAGAAATAAGAGCTTAAAAAACGATATACAACTAAATCGAACATGCACGCACAACGCATAACAAGTCTCTCAATAATTCAAATACCTTTTCATCGTTTCCAAAAGTCCTCTGAACTTCAATTCAACTCAAAAGCACGGCGAACATAGGAAGCGCGAGAGACGTTTGGCAGAAAAATGGCGCCAAATCTAATCAACCAATCACGGGCACCTTCACCTATGGCCACTCTGTATACAGGCTCTCTAGCCAGGCCGGCGGTGCAGCGTGGCGCGGCGCGCCCTGTAACTGCTAGCGTTCAGCGGTGCGATTCATCTCTCCTCAATACCAGGCCTAGGTGAACAAATAACTCGACCAAATACCTATAACGTTACACCTAAAAGCCTCAACAATTTAGTACACCAACATTTATACAGATCTCTCAGGCAAAGTGCCAGCAAAATCGGGATTTTGCTTAACCAAGAGAAAACCGAATATATGGAAATACGTCGAGTCATAAACCCAAATCCTTACTTTGAAATTGACCAAATTCAGAAAAGTTCTCCAGTTTAAATACCTTGGATTACGTTTCAACAGTAAAAATATCATAACAATGGATATAAATGAAAGAATAGCCTCAGGGTCAAGATGTCTGTACTCACTAATCAACCCACTCAAAAGTAAAGCTTTGTCAATCACCACAAAGATGAAGATATACAACACTATTATCTGCCCCATAGTACTATACGGTTCAGAAAGCTGGACGCTTACAAAGAATGAAAGAGAAAAACGGAATGTTTTTGAAAGAAAACTAATGAGAAAAATCTGGGGACCTGTGTTGGAGAACGGCGTATGGAGAACTCGAAAGAACAATGAAATTTATCAGCTAATGAAGCAACCCACTGTTATCCAGAAATTAAAAAGTAGAAGACTGCAATGGGCTGGACGTGTGGCCAGAATGGAAAACAACAGAATCAACAATAAAGCATTTGAAGGAACTCTCCAGGCAACAAGACCATTGGGCCGACATCGTACAAGGCGGAAAGATGACATAGAGAAGGACATCGCAGCATTAGGAATTTCCGCAGGGTGGAGGGAGGCTGCGAGAGATAGAAGGCGGTGGAAGCAGATCGTTGATGCAGCGCGTAGTCTACAGGGCCTGTGATCGCTGAGAAGGAGAAGAACATTTTTAGTACTTTTCACAATAAGCAAACTGAATACGAAGGTTGGAACTTTAATAGTGGCAACTATTTATTTACAGCTCGTACAATATAGATACGTGTTACAAAGTTTTACTGTTCTTCAAAGTAGTGACCAGCATTGTGTATAACCCGTTGATGACAGCGATGTGGAAGTCGTAGGATACTCTTAGCAGTGCCAGTTGTGTTGACAGTTCGAGCGGCGCGGTCTATTGCCCGACGAATTTGTAGCAGTTTAGAAGCGAATGCCGTGAAGTGTTTCCTCCAGTTTAGAAATCGAGTTTAACTCACGAGGGCTTAAGTCTGGGGAGTGCAGTAGGTGGTACAGTACTTAGCAGCCCCATCAGTCAAACAAATCAGTAACAGCTTGCACTGTACGTGCTTGAGCATTATCCTGCAAAATGATGGTCAGGTCCTGCAGAAAGTGTCATCACTTCTGTCTCTATGCTGTTCATTTTTGGAACACAACCTACGACCAGCTTAGAGACAGAAATGATGACACTTTCTGCAGGACCTGACCATCATTTTGCAGGACAATGCTCAAGCACGTACAGTGCAAGCTGTTAATGATTTTTACGACTGCTGGGGCTGCTAAGTGCTATACCACCTACTGCACTCCCCTGACTTAAGTCCTCGAAAGTTCAACTCGATTTGTAAACTGAAGGAACATTTTACGGCATTCTCTTCAGAACTGCTACACATTCGTCAGGTAATAGACCGTGTGAGTTTCGCGCAGCAACTCTGTGACAGACCGCGCAGCTCGAACTGTCAACACAACTGGCACTGCTAAGAGTATCCTACGACTTACGCATCGTTGGCAACGGGCTATACACAATGCTGGTGACTACTTTGAAGGTCAATAAAACTGTGAAACACATATCTATTTTGTACGAGCTGTAAATAAATAGTTGCCACTATTAAAGTTCCAACCCTCGTATTTCGCATGGTTTAAGAAAACTTATCAGCTGCTAAATCTACCAAATTCATTGCGCACATTCTCTGTCTCTGTTCGAGGATACTAAATTTTTGGCAGAAAAATTAATTTCATGACCAATCGAATCCACAAATAATGAAGTAACGTATACCAAAATAGTGGTGGTGTTGTCGGTTAATTAATTTCGGTGATATGAGTTTTTTTGTAGATCTCACAACAAATTATGGAGTAGAAATGCATTTAAAATTCAAATTTTCTGAGCTTACCGTGGGTTGGGTGATGAACCGTTTGGAAGTTTTATCTCTCTTGATGGTGAAATGCTTCGGCAAGAAAGCTGTGTAATCAATCGTGCATTGAACTTAAGTTTGTTTGAAAGAAGTACAGTATAATCAACGGTAAACAGATAAAATTTAATTTTGTCTTTCAGCGCCGTAAAAAACTTGGCTTCGCTGACGAATAGTTGGGAAGAGGGGGCGGCGCTCGTTTTTCATTCTCACGTCAGTCGTTCTTCTAATACAGATTCTACTAACATAAGCAAGACACCAATATAACAGCTACTCTTTCCTTGACACACACACAAACACACACACACTTCTGAATCCCTCAGATGTTATACACAAAAATTATAATTCACATGAGAATTCATGAACAGGTTCAAATGGCTCTGAGCACTATGGAACTTAACATCTTAGGTCATCAGTGCCCTAGAACTTAGAACTACTTAAACCTAACTAACCTAAGGACATCACACACATCCATGCCCGAGGCAGGATTCGAACCTGCGACCATAGCGATGGCGCGGTTCCAGACTGAAGCGCCTAGAACCGCTCACAACGGCCGGCTCATGAACAGGAAAATTACATTAATTCAGTTACAGCATTCCTTTGTGGCAATCACTGAATGGTATACAGGGTGTACCAAAAAGAATGACCCGATTTTAACTTGTAATAATATTGAGACAAATATCACTAGGTAACTAATACAGCGCTAGATGTAATCGGCATGGTCTAGGTGTGTAATCGGCATGGTCTAGAGTTTCAGAAAAAATCCGCTAGATGTCACTACGAGCGGTGACCTGGAGCGTGCAGCCAGTCACGCGCAATATGGCGTCCGCGCAACAGAAGGCGTATTGTGTTATTGAATTTAGTCGTACTCAATCAGTGATCGCAGTTCAGCGGTCTTTTCATATTCGATTTCGTGCTAAACCACCATCGCCAAAGAACATTCGACGGTGGTATAAACAGTTTGAAGAAACAGGGTGCCTCTGTAAAGGCAAAAGTCCTGGCCGGCCACACGTTCCTGAACAAACAGTGGAACAAATCCGACAAGCATTTGAGCGGAGCCCCCGCAAGTCTACGCGTCGTACTAGCCGAGAACTCGCGTTACCGCGCATGACATTGTGGCGTGTGTTACGGCGTCGTTTAACCCTCAAACCCTACCAATTACAACTGGTACAAGCACTTCGAGATACTGACAAAGTGAAGCGAGAGAACTTTAGCAATGCTGTTCTAGTGGTCATGGAAGATGATCCTTTTATGTCACGGTTGATATTCAGCGATGAAGCAACTTTCCATATTAGCGGTAAGGTTCACCGTCATAATGTGTGTATATTGGGGCTCGAAAATCCTCATGAAACAATTGAACACGAACGTGATTAATCAAAAGTGAATGTTTTTGTGCTGTTTCGCAAAGCAAGGACCCTACTTTTTTGAGGAAGAAACTGTAACGGGACAATCATATCTTGCAATGCTATGGAACTGGTTATTCCCACAACTTGACTCTGACAATTTCATCAGCAAGATGGAGCACCACCGCTCTGGCACAACAATGTGCGCAGTTTCCTCAGTGCCAACGTGCCTCAAGGATGGATAGGGCTTACAGGACCACAAGACCAGGCTTTACGCTCTTGGCCTCTTAGATCCCCTGACTTAACACCATGTGATTTCTCCCTGTGGGGATATGTTAAACCATGTGTTTACGTTCCTTCCTTACGTCATGACACTGATGAACTAAAAACCACAATATCAGCTACTGTAACTTCAGTGACAGAAGACGCCTTACGCTCAGTTTGGGATGAATTTGGCTATCGGCTAGATGTCGTCCGTGCAACCAATGGAGGATTTGTTGAACATTTATGATGGGTTTTTGTAAACTTCTACAGGGTGTATACGACCCGGGAGATCCGGGAAAAACCCGGGAATTTTTTCATCTGGGAGAAAACCAGGAAAAACCCGGGATATGTCTAGAATTCCGGGAATTTTTCATTGTTTGAGTTTTCAGTTAATATTTTGACTGGTAAGAACCGATACTCTAAAACAAAGGATTTTACTGTATCCTGCTACTGCAAAAAAAAAAAAAAAATGGCTCTGAGCACTATGGGACTTAACTACTGAGGTCATCAGTCCCCTAGAACTTAGAACTACTTAAACCTAACTAACCTAAGGACATCACACACATCCATGCCCAAGACAGGATTCGAACCTGCGACCGTAGCGGTCACGCGGTTCCAAACTGACGCGCTTAGAACCGCACGGCCACACCGACCGGCTGCTACTGCAGAGTAATGCTTCGACAATAAAACATAAACGAGAGAAAAAAACGAAAATAACTTAAATTGCAAAGGAAATGCGCCATATACAACAATGACACGCAGTGCTCATGCAAGCGTCTGCCAATTGAAAATGTGTCAAAGGCTTTAGGAAGACTATGCAGTGCTTCATAACAACAAATTGCCTCCAATGAGTGTGAAGTCGCAACTGTTTACATTTGATTTGTTTTAGCAGTTACGCGCGGGCTCCTGCGCATGCGCAGTAGAGTCACGTTTGAGTAGTAGATTCTCCCACTTGTGGCTGCAGGAATGTGGCTTTTGGCTGTGCAAGCAGTCGCAGCAAGCAGCTAGATGCTACCGGGAAAAGGGGGCGCCAAATTCTTATTCTTCAGGAGAAAAAAAACTTGTTTCACAAAACGCCTAGCCTCCAGCGCACGTTTGTCGATCGCTTATTCATATGATTTTAAACGCTTCCCTGTTGGTTTTTTAACATTTTTGAACACATTTTAAGTTGATTTCTGAATGAATCATAAGTGACTTTTGAATGCATGCATGTTGTTGTTGTTGTGGTCTTCAGTCCTGAGACTGGTTTGATGCAGCTCTCCATGCTACTCTATCCTGTGCAAGCTTCTTCATCTCCCAGTATCTACTGCAACCTACATCCTTCTGAATCTGCTTAGTGTATTCATCTCTTGGTCTCCCTCTACGATTTTTACCCTCCACACTGCCCTCCAATGCTAAATTTGTGATCCCTTGATGCCTCAGAACATGTCCTACCAACCGATCCCTTCTTCTAGTCAAGTTGTGTCACAAACTTCTCTTCTTCCCAATCCTATTCAATACCTCCTCATTAGTTACGTGATCTACACACCTTATCTTCAGCATTCTTCTGTAGCACCACATTTCGAAAGCTTCTATTCCCTTCTTGTCCAAACTAGTTATCGTCCATGTTTCACTTCCATACATGGCTACACTCCATAAAAATACTTTCAGAAACGACTTCCTGACACTTAAATCTATACTCGATGTTAACAAATTCCTCTTCTTGAGAAACGCTTTCCTTGCCATTGCCAGTCTACATTTTATATCCTCTCTACTTCGACCATCATCGGTTATTTTACTCCCTAAATAGCAAAACTCCTTTACTACTTTAAGTGTCTCATTTCCTAATCTAATTCCCTCAGCATCACCCGACTTAATTTGACTACATTCCATTATCCTCGTTTTGCTTTTGTTGATGTTCATCTTATATCCTCCTTTCAAGACACTGTCCATTCCGTTCAACTGCTCTTCCAAGTCCTTTGCTGTCACTGACAGAATTACAATATCATCGGCGAACCTCAAAGTTTTTACTTCTTCTCCATGAATTTTAATACCAACTCCGAATTTTTCTTTTGTTTCCTTTACTGCTTGCTCAATATACAGATTGAATAACATCGGGGAGAGGCTACAACCCTGTCTTACTCCTTTCCCAACCACTGCTTCCCTTTCATGCCCCTCGACTCTTATAACTGCCATCTGGTTTCTGTACAAACTGTAAATAGCCTTTCGCTCCCTGTATTTTACCCCTGCCACCTTCAGAATTTGAAAGAGAGTATTCCAGTTAACACTGTCAAAAGCTTTCTCTAAGTCTACAAATGCTAGAAACGTAGGTTTGCCTTTTCTTAATCTTTCTTCTAAAATAAGTCGTAAGGTCAGTATTGCCTCACGTGTTCCAACATTTCTACGGAATCCAAACTGATCTTTCCCAAGGTCGGCTTCTACCAGTTTTTCCATTCGTCTGTAAAGAATTCGCGTTAGTATTTTGCAGCTGTGACTTATTAAACTGATAGTTCGGTAATTTTCACATCTGTCAACACCTGCTTTCTTTGGGATTGGAATTATTATATTCTTCTTGAAGTCTGAGGGTATTTCGCCTGTCTCATACATCGTGCTCACCAGATGGTAGAGTTTTGTCATGACTGGCTCTCCCGAGGCCATCAGTAGTTCAAATGGAATGTTGTCTACTCCCGGGGCCTTGTTTCGACTCAGGTCTTTCAGTGCTCTGTCAAACTCTTCACGCAGTATCTTATCTCCCATTTCGTCTTCATCTACATCCTCTTCCATTTCCATAATATTGTCCTCAAGTACATCGCCCTTGTATAAACCCTCTATATACTCCTTCCACCTTTCTGCCTTCCCTTCTTTGCTTAGAACTGGGTTGCCATCTGAGCTCTTGATATTCATACAAGTGGTTCTCTTATCTCCAAAGGTCTCTTTAATTTTCCTGTAGGCAGTATCTATCTTACCCCTAGTGAGACAAGCCTCTACATCCTTACATTTGTCCTCTAGCCATCCCTGCTCAGCCATTTTGCACTTCCTGTCGATATCATTTTTGAGACGTTTGTATTCCTTTTTGCCTGCTTCATTTACTGCATTTTTATATTTTCTCCTTTCATCAATTAAATTCAATATTTCTTCTGTTACCCATGGATTTCTATTAGCCCTCGTCTTTTTACCTACTTGATCCTCTGCTGCCTTCACTACTTCATCCCTCAAAGCTACCCATTCTTCTTCTACTGTATTTCTTTCCCCCGTTCCTGTCAATTGTTCCCTTATGCTCTCCCTGAAACTCTGTACAACCTCTGGTTCTTTCAGTTTATCCAGGTCCCATCTCCTTAAATTCCCACCTTTTTGCAGTTTCTTCAGTTTCAATCTGCAGTTCATAACCAATAGATTGTGGTCAGAAACCACATCTGCCCCAGGAAATGTATTACAATTTAAAACCTGGTTCCTAAATCTCTGTCTTACCATTATATAATCTATCTGATACCTTTTAGTATCTCCAGGATTCTTCCAGGTATACAACCTTCTTTTATGATTCTTGAACCAAGTGTTAGCTATGATTAAGTTATGCTCTGTGCAAAATTCTACAAGGCGGCTTCCTCTTTCATTCCTTCCCCCCAATCCATATTCACCTACTATGTTTCCTTCTCTCCCTTTTCCTGCTGACGAATTCCAGTCACCCATGACTATTAAATTTTCGTCTCCTTTCACTACCTGAATAATTTCTTTTATCTCGTCATACATTTTATCTATTTCTTCATCATCTGCAGAGGTAGTTGGCATATACACTTGTACTACTGTAGTAGGCATGGGCTTTGTGTCTATCTTGGCCACAATAATGCGTTCACTATGCTGTTTGTAGTAGCTAACCCGCACTCCTATTTTTTTATTCATTATTAAACCTACTCCTGCATTACCCCTATTTGATTTTGTATTTATAACCCTGTAATCACCTGACCAAAAGTCTTGTTCCTCCTGCCACCGAACTTCACTAATTCCCACTATATCTAACTTTAACCTATCCATTTCCCTTTTTAAATTTTCTAACCTACCTGCCCGATTAAGGGATCTGACATTCCACGCTCCGATCCGTAGAACGCCAGTTTTCTTTCTCCTGATAACGACGTCCTCCTGAGTAGTCCCCGCCCGGAGATCCGAATGGGGGACTATTTTACCTCCGGAATATTTTACCCAAGAGGACGCCATCATCATTTAATCATACAGTAGAGCTGCATGTCCTCGGGAAAAATTACGGCTGTAGTTTCCCCTTGCTTTCAGCCGTTCGCAGTACCAGCACAGCAAGGCCGTTTTGGTTAATGTTACAAGGCCAGATCAGTCAATCATCCAGACTGTTGCCCCTGCAACTACTGAAAAGGCTGCTGCCCCTCTTCAGGAACCACATGTTTGTCTGGCCTCTCAACAGATACCCCTCCGTTGTGGTTGCACCTACGGTACGGCCATCTGTATCGCTGAGGCACGCAAGCCTCCCCACCAGCGGCAAGGTCCATGGTTCATGGACATACACTATACATGCATAGTGTATGTGATGTCTCTGTCAGGAGAATCCTCGTCGTATCTAGAACCGCAGACAAAAGGGGGGCGGGGCAATACGAGCTGAGGGAGTAAAGCCGAACAGATGAATACCAATCGCTCTCTGATTATGTGGTTGATTGGATTTGCGAATGATCAGCATTGTTATAATTACTAGCGAAATCCATAGATTCAGACTACCAGAATGAAAATAAACGACTAACAGGAATAACAGGTGAGAGAGATTACTTATTATCTTCTCGGTGTATCCAAGAAAATGAAACTTTTGGCCAGATCGCTACACTAGTAAGGACCAGTTGTACAGTCCCCGGCTAGCAGACGTGTAAGTTCTATTCTGGAAGTAACGCGGAAAACAGGTTGTTCGAAGACGTAATAACGCCTACCCGGAAAATAATCGCGGGATAACTAAACCTGTGATTCTGACAGGGTTAGTGAAGTTAATCGGCGAACAAATTTTGACAATGGCACCAATAGCTACAGAATTGGTGATGACAAGATTGTTAGAGCGAGGAAGGAGAAAAAACGGGGACATCACACAAATTATGGAAGAATAAGACGATTCCAAATTTATATAAAAATTTCGTAATACTACTTTTCGATCTCATGCTTGAGAAGCTGGTGCGTATGAATGAAATGTGGAACTATTTCCTAATATAAAGGTTTTTGCTTGTAGTAGGTTTAATAGGCATTTGATATTGGTACTTTGTGAATTATATTCCGTCGTGTTATAAAAATGGCCATTTGTACCAAAACAGTCTCGTTTATTTGGTGTGTTACAAAATTGCTGCCATATTAGAAAGGCCTATTTTGTTTTATCTAGCAGACAGTGACGTAATCAGATCGACAAACCGCACCAGTCTTGGGTATTATTTGTAATAACAGCTTTTTCAGTATTAGATAACGACATTTCGATTTTTCATGTAGCAAAGCGTTTGACGAACTTTGATGACGTAATAGATTCTTTTGCAGAAAGGAAAGCACGCCATGTAAAGCTGTAGCAAGATTAGAGAGAAAAAATGCTAGGAGCTAAGGTTTGAAGAAATGTGTTATTTCTTGCTTATCTCTGGTCAGTATTGGTTTTATATATCGTATATTTAATTTTATGTCACACAAAACAGCAAGTTATTAACTAATAGGCAATAAAGAGTTCAGATTTTCTGAAGAGTTCTTGTTCTCTCGATTACAAATTATCCCATCCGCTATTAATTGCGAGATTTTTTTTAAGAGGGGTAGGCTGTCAAACCGGCCGACTGGGAGCAGGAGAGGCACCACAGGACATTTCAGTTTCCACTCGCCTGAATATAGTTTGGCCGTGCGGTAGAAAAATGCTTTATGAAGAGGCGTGGCACTGCACTTTGGCATACTTAAGACAAAATAATATGTCTTACATTTCCTCGAATACATGTTTTATGTTTCAGACTTTTCAGAAAGATGTGAGCTACAAGATGAAAGTATTTTGAAAATTCGATTTTTTTTAATATTGACTCGGTTCGCAAATGTCGTAGACCCGGGGCTGATGTGCAGAGCCGTCTGAGTTGTAGTGGTTAGTCTCCACATGACCCGTGTTTGCATTTAGTGATTTTGCTGTTTCCCCTTCGTTTAATGTCACGTCAAATGAAAACAAAACGGATATCTGTGGCCGGTAGCTATCAAGTGAATTAAAACACGTTCCCATAATTACGGTAGCCTAAAATATGTCATTAGTTTCAGATTTTATTTTACTTCCACCTTTCTGACAGTCAAGCATTAATCGCCTTGCGGAACAATGAAGTTATTTTTGTCTGTTTGCTAAAGAAATTTGACTTTTGTTAACCTTTTCCGCATAGGCAGTCAATGTATTTGAAACGAAATGTTTAATTCCACAGTACTGGCTACTTTCAACTGTTCGCTGCATTTCAAGTGCACGTTTTCATTTTCTAGCACGTATGGCATTATGTCATAATAAAGAACCAAACATGATATAATGCAGTACTGGTGCTCCAAGAAAATTTACATCCCGAAAACCACACTGTAAAGGTTAATATCAGGTCGAGGTCTACTTCTTTGGGACTTCGGACATACGAATGTGCACTTTAAGTATGCACTTTCAATGTGCACATTCTAATATTGTTCACGAAATTCCGATGTTCTTGCAGTATCCTCTGATGTCTTGTTTCTTTTATGACATAATGTATGATCTTTCAATGTTTTATATGTACGTACATACGGGCTTCCTATGTCATGATAGCTACCCAAGCGCGGTGTCGCCTGTTATCTGCGCTTCCTGGCAACTGCTGAAACGAACCTATTTCTAACAGGCCACGGGAAAATATTGCGAATAGTGGTTTGAAAAGCGTTACTTTCAAAGTAAATATCCTTTTACGTAAGTTGAACTATGTGCAAGAATGTACCATGAATTTATTAAATCACTGAATGTTTGACTCTCATTTAAAAATCAACTATTTGATGACGCGCCATTTAGAAGAATTTCGAACCCTGAAGATCAGACATTTATGTCATTATTAAAAATTTTACTGGCACATTTGTGTGATATATCTTAAAGTGTAATACGCACAAAAAAGATCAACAGTATATGCGAAAGCTTAGCTTCTCTTGCAGCTTGAGAACAATATTATATGTGAAAACTTTGCTTTTTTTGTAGCAACACCATGTACAGGGTGATTAAAAAAGAATACCACAACTTTAAAAATGTGTATTTAATGAAAGAAACATAATATAACCTTCTGTTATACATCATTACAAAGAGTATTTAAAAAGGTTTTTTTTTTCACTCAAAAACAAGTTCAGAGATGTTCAATATGGCCCCCTCCAGACACTCGAGCAATATCAACCCGATACTCCAACTCGTTCCACACTCTCTGTAGCATATCAGGCATAACAGTTTGGATAGCTGCTGTTATTTCTCGTTTCAAATCATCAATGGTGGCTGGGAGAGGTGGCCGAAACACCATATCCTTAACATACCCCCATAAGAAAAAATCGCAGGGGGTAAGATAAGGGCTTCTTGGAGGCCAGTGATGAAGTGCTCTGTCACGGGCTGCCTGGCGGCCGATCCATCGCCTCGGGTAGTTGACTGTTTATACCAACGTTTAATACACCACCAATCAGGAGGTTTAACACCATACATCGTTCGAAATGCACGCTGAACAACTGTCGTCGATTCACTTCTGTCGTACTCAATAACACAAAAAGCTTTCTGTTGAGCGGTCGCCATCTTAGCATCGACTGACGCTGACGCCTAGTCACCAGCGCCTCAAGCGAACAAATGTACAACTAAATGAAACTTTATAGCTCCCTTAATTCGCCGACAGATAGTGCTTAGCTCTGCCTTTTGTCGTTGCAGAGTTTTAAATTCCTAAAGTTGTGGTATTCTTTTTGAATCACCCTGTATATTAATTTAAACTATTTACTGTCCCTGTGTGTGTGTTCGTGTTACTTAATAGTGATGTTGCTGTTGGCTGACTACATCACGTGTCCTATGCTCTGAATACCCGCTGTCATTGGCTGGCGAGATCACGTGACATGAGCTACAAACGGCCTACAAAAGCACAGCGAAATCTCGGTTTCAATGATTCGGAAAGTAACATGCGGTGTTTGGTGGAATTCTAGTGTATACTTCCATAATACGAAAATACGCAGCGTACATGTTGCTGCACATCAAAGATGTTTCCAAAACATGTACTTTTCCCTGAGTTTCGATTTCTAAAGTGCCGGGAAATTGTACGCCCGTGTATAAAACCATAATCATTCAAAGGATTGATAAGAGAAAATATACTGTCACCCGGGAGAAAGTGTATTTTTAACCGGGAAATCTGGGAAAAATCCGGGAATTTTTTTTCCTTGTCCACGTATACACCCTGTTCTATCTTTTCAGAGTAATTTAGTATGCAATTTGTTGTTGTTAATCCCTTCTTCCTAATAAATAATTCTACTTAAAATTGAGTCATTCTTTTTGGGACACCCTGTATGGCAGCAGGCAACGTGGATTTTGTTGGATGAGTTTTAGAATGACACTGTAGTATGGAAGACAGGAGTAAAAGAACATACCAGTATAATACAATTACTTTCGGTAAGATACAGTACCCTTGTTCTCGCCTTACCTATTTACTGCATATTGCCAAATCCAAATCATGGAGTGAGAACTGGTAATATTATCCCATGCCTTGGTGTTAGAGGATCTGTTACCAATGATCTATCTTGTTAGCGCTCTGGAAAGGTGAAAAACGAATGTAATTTTTTTATATGTTGTTTATCTCTCTTTGCTTACTGGAAAAATTGAGAAGTTCGGCATAGAATGGCACTGGTGCTATAAGATTATAGACGTTTGACAAATGCACAAAAATACTCAAGAGCGAAAGAAGTTACTGCTGTTAGGTAATGAGTCTAAGCAGGAAATTACTTTGATTGAATTTAATTAAAAAGCTGTACCAGGTGCATCAACACACAGAGACGTAGGATCTCTGGCTAAAGCCAATGTGGGTAGCAGATAGCTAAGGTGTAATTACAAATCAATGGACCAGATTGTGCCATTCTTCAGAATGAAAAAGGGGGTGGAGTGGATCGACTGGATGTAAAATAGTGTAGTAAAATAGAATACTAGTTGGGCAAAAAGTGATTCTGGCAAGCCATTCTCTGTAGGGAATGTTTGGCAACAAAAATGGAATAGAAAGAGCAAAGAGGAATCTCTAGATATTCTTGAATTGACATGATGAATTACAGTGAGGTACTAAAATATTGTCAAAAACTTTTATGGAAAAATTTCCTGCAAACTGCATCAGAGCTGTTAAGAATAGGGTCATCATATAATTGAGGTATGGTAATCAAGAACGCTGTTTAGCAAAAGGATACAGACATGATGTGGATCATGCAATAAAGATTCACTTATCAAACAATGGAAACTCCAGGTTGGAATACCAGCAATATAAGGAGAAGTTGTATTCCTACTTACCGTCAAGATCACACCTTAAGCTGCGGATAGGTACATCGAAAGAACACTTACACATTAACTTTCAGCCACAGCCTTCGTCAGAAAAAGAAAACACACATTTATTCACGCAAGCAAGCACACCTGAGACACACAGGCCGGAGAAGGTGGTCATGTGTGCATGAGGTGAGCTTGCTTGTGTGAATGCATGTGTGTTTTATTTTTCTGATGGGAGCTGTGGCTGAATGCTGATGTGTGTCTTTCAGCTGTGCCCATCTGCAACTTAACATGTCACCTTTACGGTAAGAAGCAGTCTGTCTTTTCCTCGCATTCTTAAAGATTCACTTAATGGAACATCTGAAATGTAACATCACGTACCATGCAAAAAGCTCTGGGAGTGGCTACGAAAGGTAGCTGTTGCGCTCTTCCAAAGCAGAAATCACATGCTATACAAGGAGGTCTCAATAACGTGCAGATGGCACGATACGCCTGACAGACCTTCTGGATGTGTTCTCTTCAAAGAAGAATGAACTGAGAGTAAAGGTGCTTGTGATCCACACCACACAGTCACACACGACGAGTGCCATGGCTCTTTGTGCACAGTACGCAGTTTAACAGTACTCCAAATTCGGTAGTTCTGTCTGTTCACTCCACCCTGTAGTGTCAAATGTGCTTCATCACTCCATAGAATATTGCCCGGGCACATGTCATGAACTTCGACCCGTGCCAGAAACTGAATAGCAGATTCAGAAAATTGCTGCGGATTTTGAGATTTCTGTTGCTGCACCGTCTGGATCTTGAGCATGTACCAGTATAAAATAAACCGCAAAACTGTCTGTACTGTTGATCATGTGACGGACAACTCTCGTTACACTGCACGAGCACTACAACTACCAGGCCATGTGTTGCATGGTCAGTTTCAGCAACAGCAGCCTCATCAGTAAGTTCCACTGCGATAGGACACTTTCTTCTTCTATATGCCAGTCCAAGCTCACTCATGTTTTCAAATTTCACTACCATTTTCTTTAAACATTTAATGACATTGGGCTTTCCTCAGGCTTTTCAGTCAGCGAAACTGTCTCAATGCGCCACTGTAATTGCTACCACTCACATAACACAGTTTCACTAACAGCGCATGGTCTCTTCTTTACAGCCATACTGTTTACTCACGTTATGGCTTGTCAAATGACAGGGTGAATGTCATACTGTCACACAGTGTACAGTGCTAAATTTGCAGCTGGTGGCTACAATTGTAACTAATGTTTTTCCAGCATAAATCGGTTCCACGTTAACACATTAGCATATCTACAAATTTTCGTTGCCATACAATGTTTACAGTCCACACTGGACCTCTGTGAGTAACTTTACTTTAATTACAACCACCCAGAACCTATTTAAGTGGTAAGTGGTGGTTACTTTTATAGATCTGCATCTCCAAAAATAAGAGTATACATGAAAGTGTAGATGGCTCCCCTCTCTGAAAGACTGTTGAAAGTGGAGCATCTAAACCAATATGCGTTAATTTTAAAAATGCGAAAATTTAGCTATTCATAGCCTTTCTGGATGGCAAAGACGTATGAAATACAGAGAAGTAATAAATTCTTATGGAAAAAACTTAGTCATATGTGGGCTACGATGGAAGTGTCAGCAACGATCAATGTGAGAAAGATGCAGGAGACAATGTAAACGACTGCGTCAAACACAGACACTATAACGTTTCTTAAAGATCTTGTCTCTCTATGGAAGAGCTACAGGCCGAGGTTCACAGACGATTTATGTGGCCAAAGTAAGCCACAGAAGACATGTATCGAATGGTCATACTTACTTCACAAACAAATTTGGAGGTAAACTAGAGCTTGAAACATTACAAGGAAACTGAAGAGCCTAAAGAGAGATAATGAATGAAGTGTGACTTATTAGATATTATTAAAGACACATGACAGAAGGACAGACTTTATCGGGTTATAGCGATGTCGTCAGTGAATGTTGCAATAAGTGTTGTCGTCCTTATGAATGGAAAGTAAATTATTATGAGCAACGCAGCGATAGAATTATTTTTGTGAGAATTACATCGATGTGAAATCCAACAATCATCGTACAGGTTTACATTGTATGAGTAAACTGAATGAATGTATAAGGAAAGTAAGGAACTGATTAAGTTTAAGAAGGGTTATGAAAATGTTATAGTTATGGGTGATTGGATCGGGGAGAGCGTGGGAAATTACTGGAGAATATAGCAATCACACTGTCCTAGATTCAAATCACACTCGTAATTCCATTCAGAAATCCACAGTGAGCCTACCATGACGCACTTCAACAACATAGCTAGCTCCATGACGTCTCGTACAAACACAGTTGGTTGCTTTTGAGGAAGGGACCAAACAGCGAGGTCATCGGTCCAATAGGAGTAGGGAAGGATGGGGAAGGAAGTCGGTCATGCCCTGTCAAAGCAACCATCCCGGCATTTGCTTGAAGCGTTTTAGGGAAATCATGGAAAACGTAAATCAAAATTGTCAGACGCAGGTTTGAACCATCATCCTCCCAAATGCGAGTCCAGTGCGCTAACCACTGTGCAACCTCGCTCGGTCGTACAAACATGATAACACAAACAAAATAAGACATACAGCATCATATACATAAATGATGAATTAATAAAGTTTCTTAAAGATCTTGTCTCTCGATGGAAGAGTTACAGGCCAAGGTTCATAGACGATTTAGTGTGGCGGAAGTAAGGCACAGACGACATGTATCGAGTGGACATAGTTAACACCCAACATAGGATGAAAAAGATTGGAAGTGTTGGACAAGAATAAACAGTGAATAAATTCTGCTACCAAAGGAACAAGAATACACAAGAGGGCCGCAAAAAGGAGACCTTCAGAAGGCTGGCGGAGAAAGCTTCTCTGAATAGAATATGTCTGATGATATCAAATACTGAAAACTAACTGAAACTTCAGCTCTATAGCACAACATTATGAAAGTGACACGTGTTCGACAGGAAAACGACCATACGAATTTATTTATCAGAACAATAAATTGATGTCATCTCAAATGTGATATTAGAGAGGAGGGCTAAAATAGGTTTATAAAAACAAAATAAATATGTTCTGGAATGAGAGAATGAAAATGTGATTTCATGAGAAATTCTTACAAGATGAAGGGACACTATATGTGGACATCTGGAATAATTAATTAGGCGTTGTAAAGAACCAGAGGGCAAAATTTGGGCTAAAATATGCAAAATAAATTACAGACGATAGTGCATGTTGGAGTAATTCATAGATGAGAAGAGAAAAATACACTATGTGATCAAAAGTATCCGGACACCCCTAAAAACATACGTTTTTAATATTAGGTTCATTGTGCTGCCACATACTGCCAAGTACTCCATACCAGCGACCTCAGTAGTCAGTAGACATCGCGATAGAGCAGAATGGGGCGCACCGCGGAACTCACGGACTTCGAACGTTGTCAGGTGACTGGGTGTCACTTGTGTCATACGTCTGTAGGCAAGATTTCCACACTCCTAAACATCTCTAGGTCTACTGTTTCCGATGTGATAGTGAAGTGGAAACGTGAAGGGACACGTACAGCACAACAGCGTAGAGGCCGACCTCGTCTGTTAACTAACGGAGACCGCCGACAGTTGAAGAGAGTCGTAATGTGTCATAGGCAACATCTATCCAGACCATCATACAGGAATTCCAAACTGCATCAGGATCCACTGCAAGTACTATGACAGTTAGGCGGGAGATGAGAAAACTCGGATTTCATACATGATAAGCCATACATGGCACCGCTAAATGCCAAACGACGTCATGCTTGGTGTAAGGAGAGTGAAAATTAGACGATTGCACAGTGGAAAAACGTCGTGTGGAGTGACGAATCACGGTACACAATGTGGCGATCCGGTGGCAGGGTGTGGATATGGCTAATGCCCGGTGAATGTCATCTGCCAGCGAGTGTAGTGCTAACAGTAAAATTCGGAGGCGGTGATGTTATGGTGTGTCGTGTTTTTCATGGAGGGATCTTTCATCCCTTGTTGTTTTGCGTGGCACTATCACAGCACAGGCCTACAGTGATGTTTTAAGCATCTTCTTGCTTCCCACTCTTGAAAACCAATTCGGGGATGGCGATTTCATCTTTCAACACAATCGGGCACCTGTTCATAATGCACGGCATGTGGCGGAGTGGTTACACGACAGTAACATCCCTGTAATGGACTGGCCTGCACAGAGTCCTGACCTGTGTGGTGTCACCGCCAGACACCACACTTGCTAGGTGGTAGCCTTTAAATCGGCCGCGGTCCGCTAGTATACGTCGGACCCGCGTGTCGCCACTGTCAGTGATTGCAGACCGAGCGCCGTCACACGGCAGGTCTAGAGAGACGTCCTAGCACTCGCCCCAGTTGTACAGACGACTTTGACAAATACGCTCTCATTTGCCGAGACGATAGTTAGCATAGCTTTCAGCTACGTCATTTGCTACGACCTAGCAAGACGCCATTTATCCTTTGCTATGTATCTAATGAAGCATGAACCATCAAACCGATGTACACCAATTATGGATTAAAGTTAAGTATTACATCAACTACGTACTTTATTTATTAGACTCAACTCCTTTAATTGTTCCAGTCCTCACGCCAGTCTGCGTGAGCTTAACGCGTGCTATTCGGCTACAAGTCATAGTGGATTGGCTGTCGGGTCAGTCCACTACAACCTGAATCCTGTAGAACACCTTCGGGATGTTTTGGAACACTGACTTCATGCCAGACCTCACCAACCGACATCGATACCTCTCCTCAGTGTGGCACTCTCCCCAAGAAACCTTCCAGCACCTGATTGAACGTATGCCTGCGAGAGTGGAAGCCGTCATCAAGACTAAGGGTGGGCCAACACCATACTGAATTCCAGCGTTACCGACGGAGGGCGCCACGAACTTGTAAGTCATTTTCCCCCAGGTGCTCGGATACTTTTGATCACATAGTGTACACATCTCAGACGATATTTTCTTCACTAGTATTTGGCCGGAAGAGGAGAAGAGGTCATTAGACGTAAGATTCTTCATCACAATACAAGTACTTTATGCTAATTTCCTGGATTAAACACCAACCTTCTCGCAGTTTCTAATGGAGTGAGGTCATGTGACAGAGGTGATCTGCCCTTCGTATGAGTACTTTAAGCTCGGTGGCTTCCTTTGTGATGATCGACAGGAGAAGGGTGTATTCCGGCAACGAGTTTCACCTCTCCATTCTCTCATCACAATCATTGACAGTTGAAAACTTGACACTACACTGTACACATCCATTAAAGTCACTTAAACTTATTTAAGAACATCTCACACATTTGTCACTCTGCAGTATTGAAAAACGACGTTTCCAATTGGGAGGCTGAACGTACCCCGGTACTCTCCAGCCAATAATATCGTGCTATTCTTTTATCACGCTGAAAGAAATGTGCCGTACTTGATGATTTCTGTATTACAATTTTCATGCAATAAAAACATGTTACTGCCGCCACCAGAATAAACATTTACTAAAATAACGTAATTTTCTATACGATTTCTCATTATTAAATGACAAAATGGCGTAACGCTGCACTAAAACGTTAGTTGTCTTGTATTGTATTAACAAATACATCGTGAGTGTAGCTGAATCTCTTCTAATATAGTAACCTTCAGAATTTATTACATATATATAACATAATTAACATAATATAACAGTCATTAACAACTAACAAGAATGAGTATTTGCATAAATGTGCCGGCCGCGGTGGTCTAGCGGTTCTGGCGCTGCAGTCCGGAACCGCGGGACTGCTACGGTCGCAGGTTCGAATCCTGCCTCGGGCATGGGTGTGAGTGATGTCCTTAGGTTAGTTAGGTTTAAGTAGTTCTAAGTTCTAGGGGACTTATGACCTAAGATGTTGAGTCCCATAGTGCTCAGAGCCATTTGAACCATTTTTGAACCATAAATGTCCATCGCTTGTCCTGTCTTGACAAGTAATCTTTTCGGGCATATTATCAAAAGCACACAAAGTGTATATATTACGAAAGCAAAAAATTGATGTGTAAAGTTATTTCGCAGAGTTGACGACTCAACGTCGTATAAGCCTTGACATGTTACGTTCCATAACATGTTTTCTTTGATACCATTTGTGGTTTATAAGGTAACACGCAGATACACAAATTAAAGTAACTATGAAAATAATTAACAGAGAATAGGAATATCTATGGAGTGAGCATTTAGATGTGCAGAAACAAAATTTTTGTTGCCGACATAAGACTCCAACAGTCGCATCGAGAACGGTACGGTGTAAAGTTTGACTGCAAACGCTCTGCAGATTTTGAATGTAAATGCATTACTAATAAAGATAGGTCCCGATCAGAAGTATCATGTATTTTGTACATGCGTTTTATGAAAATTTTAATAATTTGCATTCAGTACCTGGGATGGATTTGGCCTGACGCATGTAAGGGGTAAATGTAAGGTCGTTTCGCTTATTTGCGGTAGAGTATCGCAGCTCAAATGTCGCTATTTTTTCGTTACAGAAAAACAAGGGATGCCCACTGCTGTAAAGGTTTTAAACTATATTTTTTGGTATTTCTGCATTTTTTATGTAAATTATGCTGCAAATTGGCTTCCTAGAACACCAAATCGAAACCGTACGGTAAACATCGAATTATGAGTTACGACTTTCAGCAAATTTTTGCGTTTTTACTTTGTATATGTTTTTATATTTCTAATCTTTCTTCTTCCTTCGAGAAACTAGAATATTAATCGCACGTATTCATTCCTATTGCCATTGGTACTAGTATTACAGTTTCCTTTTGTGACTACTTAAAAAGAAAACACCAAGGTGTGGACATCTGTATAATCCAGAGGTCATGAGTCAGACTGCCATGTATAAACTTTGCTTGCTCGTGAAAATTGTCGACATGTTTTTACATTCAGTAGACTGACTGGTAATACACTACGACACTACACAATTTATAATTGACTGGTACCACTCTGCCATACTACACAATTTATCTAGCACTTGTTTCGTAAATTTAGGACCATGCAGCCACATAAATTAGCCCTTACGATTTTATGTCTTCATTACACTGTGCCTCTATAAAATCAAAACACTAAAAGGTGCTTATTATTAGTACTATAACTATAAGCAGAACCGGGTCCACGCAGAATTACCCATGAGCCTTATGTTCTAATATTGTCATCAACAATTTTAGGAAAATTATTCCCACAAGGGCAGGAAACTGGAATCCTGTATTTGTATATATACTATGAAGTGCTCATACAGATGCACAGGACAGAATTTTTGCCGCCAAGATACATTAGCTCCTAGGTCACGTGACCGTATCTACGAAAAAATTGTTACTGCTTACATGTATTTCGATTTGCGTCTGTAAAAGGACCAATTATTCACCATTGCTATTACTAATAAATAAATGTGTAAAAACAAAAAAATGTGTAGATTAAAGTTGCGTTCTTTGCGCAAAATTAAACAACTGAGTTACACCAAAACTTACGCGACATTACCCGTTAGGTGTAAGCGACACGAGCAGTACCCATTTCAGTACACAAATAGCGCGCAGTACTGGCAGACAGTAAAACAGCTAACTAATGCAGATAATTGATTATTTGTGCCAGGAAAATTAATTCTTGCCATCTGTACTTAACGTCATTTAGGATCAAAGAAATCAGCTTAATCATTAGCACACTATCTGTGGGAACATATATGCAAAAACTGTGCAAGTTTTGTATGTTTACTGCATAACATAATAAAGAGAATTTTTCCCCTTTATATATATATATATATATATATATATATATATATATATATATATATATTGCGATGTTAATCACTAATCCGTCACTCTATGGGTATAGTAATCTTTCAGTTGTTTCGTAGCTTTTAGATCAAATACCGCATGAACAAATTCCGTGAAGTGAGAGTAATTTTGATATCGTAACAGTTAGTGTAGGCCATGTCACTGAATAATTAATGGCTGTATGTTCGGAAATCTTATCAGCTTTCTGCAGAAATGTCTACATTCCATTACAAAAATCGGCATTGCATGTCTGTTGCTTCAGAATTACTTAGTTTCTTCATCATCCTTATCAACGAGATACGAAAGTACTGCATCTTTACGCTATGGAATCTGAAAAATAGTTTCGGACATTTTGTGCCGTTGATTTGATTCTCAAATTTGTTCGGAGACTAGGTTTGCCAGTCACATAGAGGCAGCCTTACCCGAAGGCTGTTCACGCGATCCGTCACTACGTTAATTATTAATTTGCACTCGAAACTACTACATTACTAATTTTATTTTACATACAAACTTGGGTAACAACCCGGTTTTGTGTGAGTGGCAGGTTCCTAAAGACATGTGATCTATATGTTTTATTGACCCTCCTTTGAAGTTGTATTGAAAGGACTGACATTATCATGAGTTTTGCGAATACTAAAGCTCGGAAAGTAGAGTTTCTGTAAATATTTTTTAACTGAATTACTAATTAGGCCTCTATGTTTTAGTGTTATGTGTGTGATAATAAATGAAGATTCTGAAATGTAGATTTTTCGTGTAAATACTGAAACAGAATTAATACCGCGCTGAAGTTTTGAATTTTTTTCCCCCGATGGATTTGCTATTTACTGAAGTTCAACACCATCTGTGGCCGCCAAGGTAGTGGTTCAACTCAGGCAACGTAAGGGCTAGCGGCCGTTCCTGCTGTCAGATTCATGTAACTTTAAACATATATAGGTTTATTTGAGTGTATAAAACTAAAGTTGAAACAAAACCTGATGCGTTCTAAATTTTTATATAAATTCAGATAGTAGCTTCGAGCGACTTTGACAAAGGACAGATTATTATGACGCAGGGTCTGTGAACGAGTATCTCGAGAATGGCGAAGCTGGCCGAATGTTCACGTACTACTGTCGTGAACATCAACGGAAAGAGGCAGGACAGTGAGACTACCACCAGGCGCTAAATGGTTGGACATCCACGACTCTTCAAAGAAAGTCGGGTTCGGAGGCTTGTCAGTTCTGTAAAGTAGGATAGGTGGTGATCTGTGGCATCTCTGTCGAAAGAGCACAATGCTGGTGCGCGCACAATTGTTCCGGAGCACACCGTTCATTGCACATTGTTGAACATGGAGCTCCACAGCCGACCACCCCTAAGCCGATCCGCACCGTTGTGTCCAGTTTTTCTAGGAAGAATTAGCCGTTAGTAGCTGTGAAGAGAAAATAATAATACTGTGTATAATGAAGTGCATATGATTTTAAATTATTTTAAAGCACTAGATATAACAAATGATTAACATAACACTGAGTGTATTTTCGAACATCCATCGTAATTCTATTTTGCGCGTTAGAGATTGTCACAAGAATTTTATTTACATGTTCTGTTCCATCAGGTGCGTTGTGCGTTATTACAAACTTGCACCACAGTATTGCTGACAGAGATGTTGCTTTCCATTGTCCACAAAGCTCGCAAAAAAATCATTAATTTTGTTGATATAGCCTCGCGCGTAACGGCGTAGGCTGCTAATGCGAAAGTCGAACGACAACTCTATACTTTCGAAGACTGACAGCAGTTCGTTTGAATTAAGGCTAGTGATACTGCTTACTTAGTGACCCGCTAGGATAGCCGAGAGCGCTAACAAGCTGCTTCCTGAACTCGCTTAGGCGCGCCGGCCCCGTATCAAATCCCCCCTGCGGATTAACGACGACGGCCGGTGTGCTGGCCAGCCTGGATGTGGTTTTTAGGCCGTTTTCCACATCCTACTAGGTGAATACAGGGCTGGTCCCCACATCCCGCCTCGGTTATACGACTCTCAGACATTTGTAACACATTCACACTATTTCCCGATTTACACTAGACGCAGACAGCTGGGGTACACTAATTCCATCCCAGGGGTATGGGGTGGCGGCAGGAAGGGCATCCGGCCACCCCTAAAAATTAACCATGCCAATTCCGTACTTAACCCTACGCACAATACGAGATAAAGGCAGTAGAAAAAAAAACTGCTTACTTAGTCCTGCTTTCGTGATTCTGTTTTATGTTCTCTTCGCTAATTTTTTAAGTTTAGCGACAGTGTGCTTCTACAGCATGTGTGTCGACCATGTCTCAAAGCATTTCTATAATCTTTTCAAGCTTGTTGTAATGCTTAACCCCTTTACCTACAGATGTCAAAACTGTGGTGACGAAAGTCATGAGATAGCGATAAGCAGTTATATAGATGGCGGCAGTATAGTGTACACAGGTATAAAAGGGCAGTGCACTGCCAGAGCTGTCGTTTGTACTCAGGTAATTCATGTCAGAAGGTTTCCGACGTCATTATGGCTGCACGACGCAATTTAACAGACTCTGAACGCGGGATTGTAGTTGGAGCTAGACGCATGGGACTTTCCGCTTTGTAAATCTTTAGGGAATTCAATAATCCGACATCCACAGTGTCAAAAATGTGCCGAGAATACCCAACTTCAGGCATTACCTCTCACCACGGACAAAGCAGTGGCCGACGGCCTTCACTTATCGACCGATCAACGTAGGACGTACGACGAACGTATCCTTTAGGACAGTGCGGCGAAATGTGGCGTTAATGGGCTGTGACACCACACGACCGGGGCGAGTGCCTTTGCTAACAGCGACATCGCTTACAGTGCCTCTCCTGGGCTCGTGACCATATCAGTTGGACCCGACACGACTGGAAAACCGTGAGCCTGATCAGATGAGCCCCGATTTCAGTTCGTAAGAGTGTGTGGGCAGACCCCACCTAGTCTTGGACCCAAGTTGCCAACAAGGCACTGTGGAAGTGGTGGTGGCTCCATAATGGTGAAAGCTGTGTTTACATGGAATGGACTGGGTCCTCTGGTCCGGAACCGATCATTGACTGGAAATGGTTATGTTCAGCTACTTGGAGACCTTTGTAGCCATACAGGACGTCAAGTTCCCAAACAACAATGGAGCTTTTATGGATGAGAATGCGCCATGTCACCGGATTACAATTTTTTGTGATTGGTTCAAATGGTTCAAATGGCTCTGAGCACAATGGGACTTAACATCTTAGGTCATCAGTCCCCTAGAACTTAGAACTACTTAAACCTAACTAACATAAGGACATCACATACATCCATGCCTGAGGCAGGATTCGAACCTACGACCGTAGCAGTCCCGCGGTTCCGGACTGAAGCGCCCAGAACCGCACGGCACTGCGGCCGGCCTGTGATTGGTTTGATGAGCATTCTAAACAGTAAGAGCGAATAATTTGGCCAACCATCGAACATTTCTGGAACATAGCCGAGAGGTCAGTTCGTACACAAAATCCTACACCAGTAACACTTTCACAATTATGCACGTCTGTAGAGATAGGATGGCTCCATATTTCTGAAGGGGACTACTGACGACTTGTTGAGTCCATGTCATGTCGAGTTGCTACTCTACGCCGACCAAAAGAAGGTCCGACACAATATTAGGAGATATCCCATGATTGTTGTCATCTGAGCATAAGTTTGTAATTTGACACATTTTACTTCTTAACGTAATGTCTAGTAATTTATAATCAGTTTCAAGACTGTCCGTGTAAGTTAGCACCTGTAACGGTGGAAACTGCCCTACTTACCAGCAAACGGGAACGATGATTACCTTATTCTTTCTACTTAGTAAAATAATATGTCATGTGCTGTGTCCGTCTTCTTGGACACTGAGGTAGCTAGTAATATTACAGTTAATTAGAACACTCTCAATATGTATACTTTATTAATTACAACAAAACTTATCTTTGCTCGCCAGGCTGGGCTGCAGCTACGAAACTGCACACGTGGGCTTGCGGTTCAGAACACCCTAAATGATCCACTATTACTGAGTGGCGAATTGATAGAAGTGGAGAACGACCTTACTGCGACTTTACTACAGTCACTAGAAAACTCAAGTTCGTAGACACTAGTTGACACAGCTCTGATGGCGTTGGCGCGTAGGCTCAGTTCACCGGAGATGAAGTCTCTGCACTCACCGACAGTTGACACGGGCAGTGTCACGGCGAGTAGGCACAATAACGAATTACTCCGACAGGAACTTGCAGGAAGTGGGCAGGATCCGACCTGAAAAACAGAACCGTCCTCCTGGTCTCTGGCGAAGCTATTTCAGGGTAGAGGCGCGGCATTGGCGCCTCGGAAATACGGGAGGAAAAGCTTCATCCGAGCATGTCATTCTCGCCTAGTGGTACCGCTTTGCTGTGTGGTATCTCTGCGGTGCTCAATATTTCTTGCGCCGCCCTCGATTCTCCACGCTACCACTTCATGGTTGCAGAATACTGACACGAATTATTTTCAGACGAATATAAAAAACTGGTGGAAGTCAATCTCGAGGAAGGTTTAGGTTTCGGAAAAATACAGAAACGTGCAAGGCAACACTGACCATTTGACCTCTCCTAGAAAACAGATTAGGGAAATGTAAATCTACGTTCATACCATTCGTAGATTTAGAGAAAGCTTGATATTGTTGACTGGACTATACTCTTCAAAATTCTGAAGGTTGCAGGGATAAAATAATGGCGCGTAAGATCATTCACACCTTGTACAGAAACCAGATTGCAGTAATGAGTCGAAGGACATGAAGGGGAAGCGGTTGTTGAGAAGGGAGTGATCAGGGATATGAGTCATAAACACAATACGTAAAAAACTGCCGCATCGTGCATGCCGTTTATATTTAGTACTTCTTTTCTGCTTACTCTACTTGCAACACATTTCGCAGACAGTTATTCACACATGTCGCTGAATCTACCTATAAAATTATATCATTGTGCGACACATATGACGTGATAAACATTGAACTGCATGAAAAGGAAAGTACACGGTGAAATTCGCGAAATACATGTGAACTATGTTTACATATATGTTTGAAATATGTTAATAAGTGTGTACACATGCACAGCCACGGTAAAGAGGTCTTCCTAAATCCCTGCATCGATTTCAGCCAAACTTGGCACACATACTACTTACTATGTGGGAAGAAGTACTGTAGGGGTAAGAACCAGCTGTCTCCTTTTGGGGTAGGAGTGACAACGTGGAGAGAGAAGGAGTAGGATGAGTTGGACAGGCAGAAAGGACAAGGAGGAGATGGGCACAGATAGGGGGAGGAGGGTATAGAGGGTGAGAGGGAAATGGACTGAAAGGAAAGAGGAGGATATGGATAGAGAAGGGAAAGCGCAGGAGATGTACTGAGAGATGGAGGAGGAAGAGATGGGCAGAAAAAGTGGGGAAGAGGAGATGGATGTGTGTGGTGTCCTTAAGTTAGTTAGGTTTAAGTAGTTCTGAGTTCTAGGGGACTGATGACCTAAGATGTTAAGTCCCATAGTGCTCAGAGCCAACTAGAATGAGGCACATGTCACACCCGCCTACAGAAACGGTAGCCGAAGTAATCCACAAAAGTTCCATGCAATCTCATTGACGTCCATCTGTTATAGATCCTATAACATATTACGAGCTCAAACATAATGAGGTATCTCGAACTGAATGGCATCCTCCATATCAAACAGTATGGATTCCGAAAAAGTCGATCAAGCGACGCCCAATTTGCTCTTTTCTCACACGACATTCATAAACGCCGTAGTGGAAGCAGTATTTCTTGACTTCCGAAAAGCATTAGACTCGGTGCCACACCAATGTCTATTAATAAAAGTAGGATTACATGGGGCATCAAACAAAATTCGTGACCAAATTGAGGGTTTCTTAGTAGGGAGGACCACGCATGTCATCTTGGATGGAGAGTCATCGACTTAAGTATAAGTAACTTCAGGCGTTCCCTAACAAGTGTGTTGAGATCCTTGTTGTTCCTGTTGTATGTTAATGACCTGGCAGAGAACTTGAACGGAATCCTTATGACTGATTGCAGATGACACTGTTGTGTACTTTCTCACAAAAACTGTACAAATGTCTAGTCAAATCTTGATAAAATTTCAAAGTGGTGCAAAAACTGACAACTTGTTTTAAATTTTCAGAACTGTAAAACTGTGCTCTTCACAAGTTTCAAAAACAAGGAATTAAGTGAAGACTCTAAAAATATTCTTCAGTCCCCTGCGCGTCGCTCTCGAAGGGAATATGAAAACATTAGACTCATTACAGCACGCACAGACGCAGTTAAGTGCTCCGTACACGTCTGGAACGGGAACCCACGCTAAGTGCCACGCTTCACAGTGGATTGCAGACAAGCGCAAAGCCACATGGATGGGGAATCAGGGGGTCATCTATAGCTGAAGAGTTTACACTTTTACATAAGATGTGCGTTCATAAGATGAAGGGAATGTTTTTTAATAATTTTATTTATTCTTCTACATCAGTGTTAATCCCTTCAAAACATTCTCAATTACATACTATTCACTTATTCCAACGCTTTTTCCACCCGTGTCACACCTCTAAAACACGATCTTATGGATAGCTCTCGGCTATGCGTTTTTAATCTCATCTATGTTTGTAAAACGACTACCCTTTATGGTTTTCTTTATTTTTGGAAACAGGAAAAAGTCAAATGAGACCATGCCTGGAAATATGAACGCTGGGACATTATTACGGTATTGTTTATGACCCAAAATTCACGAACAGGTAACGACGCGTGACCAAGTGGATTATCGTGATGCAAAACCCATGGTTTGTCCGCCACAGATCTGGGTGTTAAGGCGTTGGACTTGTAAGGTGCAATACACTGTTAATATCGAAGAAAACAGTGTGCATAACCTTCACGTTTTTTTTAGTTTTTAGTGATCCAGAATGCTTTTCGACTGGGACCATTGAGCCTTACTTTCGATGCCATATGCGTACACTCGTTCTTATCAACTGGTATGATACGTTTCAGTAGTTCTGCACCAGTGTTATCATCTTGCGACTCCTGAGTAGCTTGCTTTCGCACCTGTTGTTGCTCGTAATTCAACAATTTTGGACCAAAGTATGCTGTCAAAAGATTTATAGCAAGAAAAAGTCACAGCACGGAACAATTGATATCCCTTTCATCCCTAATCCGAACGAATGTGCGGGTCAGTTTGTAAAATTATTTTCTTGACTTGTTTTCCCTTCTCTGGCTCATACCGACTTGCGTCAATTGTGCGAACTTATCCCTGTTGGTACGGCTGTAATTAGTAGTCCAATATTGTTGGTAGCATACTACTCTACAAAGAAAATTAAGTAGGTCGGCGAGTGGTGTCGCAAGAGCAAAATAAGATATTTCGTTATTTTTCACTACACTGTTTAAATGAACGATGACATTAATGGGTTTCTTTTATCAAAAGAGGTGTAGCAACTACAACTGAACACCGTTCTTCGTAGTTCTTTTCAAATTATGTTATGTATTGTGGAACAGATAACTATAATTTGCGTGCGGGTTAGTATTTTATTAAAAATTTTTCATTTACCCGCACAATCGTGCAGGTATTAATCCTGAACAAAGAATATTAATTAAAACATATTTTCACTTTAAATAGTATTTACTGGAAGTGGAATCTTATTGCTTTTGCTTCTTGGATGCCGACTGGTAAAAGTATTCTGGACGAAAGTGAAATACTTACTTTCTTGAACAAGACATCAGATGTCAGTGACTTGTCTGAAGATGACAATGCTAATGTTGATCTGGAACGTTTCTCGCTGTGCCAAACCATTGTCAGTACATGCCAAAATAGTTCCATTAAGTGAATCCTCAGCATTTTAAATCGATGACACAATGGAGGCGGTTATGAGGGAGAAGGATGCTGATGAGAAGAGGTTTCGTTCTGAAGATTCTTCTAATACTGGGGTGAAGAATATGTCAATTTATTCCACTTTTTTTAATATCTTGGTGTTCATCAAGTATTGGGAATATTATATTTTTCTATCAGATTCCACTGATACAGAAAAGAACGAAGCATTACTAGTCTCACTATTTCCCAGAAGGGTTCTTCACTTCTGCACCAGAATTGGCAAATATGTATTCAGTAGCAAAAAATATGGTTCAAATGGTTCAAATGGCTCTGAGCACCATGGGACTCAACATCTTAAGTCATAAGTCCCCTAGAACTTAGAACTACTTAAACCTAACTAACCTAAGGACATCACACACACCCATGCCAGAGGCAGGATTCGAACCTGCGACCGTAGCAGTCCCGCGGTTCCGGACTGCAGCGCCGGAACCGCTAGACCACCGCGGCCGGCAGAAAAAAATATGGTAAATCATTATTTCCGAATCATGTGGTTCAACATTTCTTTGGTTTGACCCTGTAGTGCGTCGTGCCCACTGCAGTGGAGAGCTGTTAATGTCGCCGATTCTTTGTTTTTTCAACCAGTCCTGAGGCTGCCGATGCACAAAGTCCACGCAGGGGCACTGGTGCTATGCCCTTCGTGTATTTGCAGCCTCGTGACTGACTGAAAACCCCAAAGAAGCGACCACTAACAGCTATCCGTTACACCACAGGGTAAAATTTAATAATGGCCGTGACCTGATAAACAGTGCAGCCTGTTCGAAATAATGACAAGATAGTTTTAGAACAATGGAAACAAAGCAGTCGGGTTCTAATGACGTGCCTACGTACTGGAATTCACCCCAGAAACAAAGGAAGACATAATATATTTAGCTACAATGTCCCTGTGCTGGAAGCAGATATAACCAGTCAATTGGTGGAGTGGATATCAGTGATCAACAACTGGAGTCCTACCGTGTTTGGTTTAGGGCAAGGACATGGCTTTTGAAGGTCATTCTCCATTTCCTCGATTTAGTTTTATTGAACAGCTGGATGGAATACAGAATAGTCGCAAAAGGAAAGAGTTTCACAGAAAGACGTTAAGGACTATGGAACTTCGGCTGGAAATGGCAACTCTCATCAATAAATTAGCTGAGGTGCACAAACCCTAGCCGGCCGCTGTGACCGAGCGGTGCTAGGCGCTTCAATCTAGAGCGCGACTGCTACTGTCGCAGGTTCGAATCCTGCCTCGGGCATCCCTATTCCTAACGATGACAAGACATGTGCTGGTTATGGTCATTTACCACTCGTTGACGATCTAACTTCTCAACGAATGAGAAGGAAAACCGCAAGTGACAGCAGAACCAAAATCCGTTGCAAAAAACGCAGTGTAATATATTTATGTCTTTTGAAGCACAAAAATTGTTTCAAGCAGTTTCACACACACAGAGGTAATGGGCTCATAGTCAGTTAGATTATGTTTTCAAAGACTGTTTTCCGATGTTTCTTTTTACATCATTATTATCAACGAAGAATGAAGTACGTAATTATATGTGGACGTGACAAACAGACATATATTTTGTGGGTCCTTTTTTCGTAAACTTAACGGAAAACAAATTTCTTAGGAATTTTTCCTGACCTAACTGTTGTCTATAAATCAAACTAAAATGAAAAAAAAAAGTGCTGAAAGGAATATACCAACATCATCAGCAACTTCTCTGGCTGCGATTTGGCGATCATTCGTAATTTATTTCTCCTTTTCCACGATTAAATGATGTACTGAGACGTCCAGACTTCTCGCCATCTTCAGTGTCTTTACGGCCTTCTTGGAAACGCTTATACCGCTCGTAAGCCCTTGTTGTACTCACTGCAGACCCGCCGAAAGCAATATTTAACATTTCCGAAGCTTTGCTGCTCTTCATTCCGTAATTATACCAAAATTTTACACAAATTCTCTGATCCTTGTTTATGCAGACTAAAAACAGCCGACTACTAACAGCTATTTCCTCACAGCTTACAACAGACTAAATATCCGATATGGTTAACTGTGTACAGATGCCTTACAGGCATGTTTATCAACGCAACAACCCAAAAGTCGCGCGAATCAGTCTATTACAGTGTAAAATACGCAAATGTCCGTTACTTTTTGGATACACCTTGTATATCGTTTTCCAAATTTCGGGACTAACTCCAACTAAAGTAGCATGGGAACTAAAGAGTATCGAAAACGGCAGTGGATTATTACAGAACTTAACGACTTACTTTAACACTGGACACTGGCGTGCGTGAGGACGTACTCACAGGCATGGGCTTGTGATAACCGGTAACGTCCCAGCTAGGTAAAGGCGCCCATGCACACTCTTTCATTTGGCCCCTGAACGGAAGCTTCTGATCAGCTCGTAGCACATAGGCTCCTGAGACAAGTTCCGCCTCATTTTCCCAGAGCACCCAGCTTATAGAAACGAATTGTAATGGATTAATGAGTCTCAGAAGTGACACGAAAGCTTGTGGCGAGTTGCTCATTTTTGTAAATAATATCAATCGCTACGCATAGCAACGCACACAGATTAACGTTATATTCTCAATGGCTACTTGTTTTTATGACAAACAATACTGTTACGTAGCTAAGATTGGCAACGAGCGTAAATGTTACCGAACGGCAGGAAGACAGCCGACTTCAGCGATCACACAGGGGCCAAGTAAAATTATAACTAATGTCAACAACAAATCTGACACGGTTTACGAATTCGCGGGTCGCTCCGGCGAACTACATGAAGTTCAATAACAGAAGACAGAAAGTCAAGACCCTCTAACAAGAAGAAGAAAACCAGACTTTCTGAACGTAGGCAAAATTACTGAAATTATCAGCATTCCCCTCATTTACACACTCGTATAGCTACAGTTTGCATATAAGACTACAATCGCAGTGCTGTCCGCCCCTGGTAGCTGAGTGGTCAGCGCAACGGAATGTTAAACCTAACGGCCCGGGTTCTATTCCCGGCTGGGTCGGAGATTTTCTCCGCTCAAGGACTGGGTGTTGTGTTGTCCTTATCGTCGTCATTTCATCCCCATCGACACGCAAGTCGCCGAAGTGGCGCCAACGCGAAAGACTTGCACCAGGAGAACGGTCTACCCGACGGGCGCACGGCATTTCCATTTCCATCGCAGTGCTAAGTGAAATACTGCACACTTCGATTTCATACAGTGTCAATTATGACGTTATCAAAGGTCCTATTACAGTTCTTCAGATATAGTTCTCAAGGTTTTGGACGTATACTTTTCAAAAACAGTATTTTCTGAGTGGCAGTTTTTTGGATGTTATGCCGAAGCACTGTACTATTCACTGATATAAAGAAATTAGTATTATTATTATTACATTAAAATATTTCACATTCTTACAGTAATCAATTTATTATTATAATATTTAACAGTTCATATATATTATCTTTTTAAAATTGTAAACATATGTGTCACGTTAAAAGTGAGAATGACGACAAGTTAAATTTGTGAGGAGGATTGAGAGGGGGCAGGGGGGCGTGAAGAGAGCGACAAAAACACAGTGACCTGTGGGCTGTGACCTCTCTCCAGAATCGACCCCTGGACCCGCCCCTGATTGCAGAATATGTATTTACATCTAGTTCTTTAAACTTCATAAATATGTTCTTGACGCTCTTCTTCGAGTCAAACAAACCTGCCATTCTACTTGGTATGCGTTCCACACATTTGACTTAACTGAGGGAGTATGGTTCGTATGAGATTTAGGCAAGTTTTCTTGCTTAAGGCAGGATAATGTTCAGATACATGCGGATAGTGTCTGTATTCACGTTTATAGTAATTAGTTTTTGCCACCTGTGTTACTAAATATCCACCCTTGTTCATGGTTCACAGATCCAGTTACACATTGCCTAACTAAAGACTTCCAGGGACAACAAGAATTTGATTTTCAATATGTCGAATACTTGTTGACCCAACTTAAAAATTTAAAATGCTGCCAGAATCTACTCAATAAGAGGTATGATTTTATGTTAACGCTTAAGACAATAACAGAAATATTACATAAAAAATAGTGTATATGTTGTAAAACACTGTAAATTCCGGACCCATATTATATTCATCCCGTATCCGTAGGCAAGAGGGGAGGAGCACTTGTCGCCTCCTCCCGCCTACACTTTATTCATATATTGAGAAAATAACCATCAATTATCTAGGATAAAAGTTTTTTATGTGATATATTAAAATTAGTTCTTATGACATGAAATGTATCGAAGCCGACCAACTCAATGTCTTGCGCCGCACCCTTATACTATCCCCTCAACTCCTTGGAAAAATTTCTGCGGACGCCTATGCCGTATCTGACGATAGCACTTAACGACTTCCAAAAAACTTTACTCATAATTTGAAACTTCTCCCCGCTGATATCCACCACATGACGGCTTTAATTCATTACTTCTTTAAAAATAACTCTATCCGCGATGCATTTTGTAGACAGTATCAACATAATGTCTGGCGATGTTATATCGCAAGACGATTCGCGGTGATTTGTGACTGTCGATGAAACCTGTGTCCATCATTACACACCAGAGCTAAAACGGCAGACAAAAAAGTGGACAGAAGCTGGTATAGGTGCACGAAAGAAGACAAAGACCCTTTCGTCAGTTGGTAAGGTGATGGCCACTGTGTATTTTTTCATTTTATTTATTTATTTATTTATTTTGATTTCCAAGGAATAATCCTCATAGATCGCTTGGAAAAGGGCAGAACCATAACTGGACCCTATTATGCTTCATTGTTGGATCGTTTAAAACTTGAGCAGACTGAAGACCGCTGGCCGCGGCGGTGTCCGAGCGGTTCTAGGCACTTCAGTCCGCACCCCGGGACTGCTACGGTCGCAGGTTCGAATCCTACCTCTGGCATGGATGTGTGTCATGTCCTTAGTTTAGTTAGGTTTAAGTAGTTCTAAGTTCTAGGGGACTGATGACCTCAGATGTTAAGTCCCATAGTGCTCAGAGCCATTTGAACCATTTTCAGACTGAAGAACAGGATAATGCACCATCCCACACATCAGCGATAACAATGGCGAAAGTGCATTAATTGCTCTTTGAATTGATTGCTCATCCATCCTATTCGCCAGGCTTAGCCCCAAGTGACTTATTCATGTTCCTTAATTTGAAACTTTGGCTTGCTGGGAAGGAATTTTCATCAAATGAGGAAGTGATAGTTCCACTCAACGAGTATTTTGAACTCGTCAGAACCTATTTTTCTGATGGTATGAAAAAGTTGGAGGATCGCTGGACAAAGTGTATATCCTTCAAAGAAGACTATGTCGAGAAGTAGGTGAGTTGTTTACGCAACATACATTTTTTCTTGCTTTTTTACCGCTCTCACATGTCAAGAGCGTTCCAAGCATGGGAGGGCAGTTTCCTCTCTGCCAAATTAAGGCCTGGCCAGACAGAATCCGGCCTGCCGCTGCGACGGACGGCGCAGCGGTGGGCCGGACCTGTCAGCGGCCAGGGACGCCACACAGGCAAGGGCCGGCCGGCCGCAGCGACTCTTGATGCGTCAGCTGTTACACTGTGGAAGGGGCCGAAACCCATTATTAAGCTTGCATGCGTAGTGCGACTGTCTTGCGTTGGACGATTTGGAATCTTCACGCGGGACACGTTATCTTTGTGCGAGTTTTTTTTATTTTTACTTTTTTTTTATTGCAGAAATGAGTAGCTTGCACTAGCGATACGAAATGGCACCAAGAAGAGGAGATGTTGGGTGCACGACATTGATAACAACAGGGAAAGCTTAGGAGAATACCGTCGTCTGTGTATTGATCGTGAGTCTGACGAAGATAGGTTCTTCAAATATTTTCGTATGTCGCGAGAATGTTTCGAGGAAATGCATCGCCTGATAAAAAGGTAGCACCGAGAAGTGCACAACGAACTGGAGAAAGCCAATTGATACAAGGCACAGACAAGCCGTTTGTTTGAGGTAAGTTTTACCGTTTGTGGCCTCTTTGTGCTTGAAATAGAAGTCATATAAATTATTCCATTTCAGTTTTGCTGTATCATATGAAAGGTTCGGCGGAAGAAAGTGCTATCCCACAACGTAGTTACGAGTGGAGTGATAAATTTATCTGCAGTGTTTACGAATACAGCAAACGATAGTAACATCTAGTTCCGTATGTCCCGCTAGAGAGAACTTTCTACTTAATAGATTGTTTTGTTTCATTGTATTCATAACATTGTCATTGAATTTAAACAAACATATCTTTGGTCGTTAACTTATCTATTCGTTCTATCGGCATAATTGATTTTAATCTTTTCCAGATACTTGACTACAGGCGACACTCACCAGACCATAGCTTTTTCTTTTCGGTTAGGACGTTCAACACTCTCAGATATTGTGAAACATTTAAAATAGAGTATTCCAGAGTTTTGTTAGGCCTGGCTCTCCCAAGGCTGTCAGTAGTTCAAATGGAATGTTGTCTACTCCCGGGGCCTTGTTTCGACTTAGGTCTTCCAGTGTTCTGTCAAACTCTTCACGCAGTATCATATCTCCCATTTCATCTTCATCTACCTCTTCCATTTCCATAATATTGTCCTCAAGAACATCGCCCCTGTATAGACACTCTATATACTCCTTCCACCTTTCTGCTTTCCCTTCTTTGCTTAGAACTGGGTTTCCATCTGAGCTCTTGATGTTCATACAAGTGGTTCCCTTATCTCCAAAGGTCTCTTTAATTTTCCTGTAGGCAGTATCTATCTTACCCCTAGTGAGATAAGCCTCTACATCCTTACATTTGTCCTCTAGCCATCCCTGCTTAGCCATTTTGCACTTCCTGTCGATCTCATTTTTAAGACGTTTTTATTCCTTTTTGCCTGCTTTCATCAATTAAATTCAGTATCTCTTCTGTTACCCAAGGATTTCTACTAGCCCTCGTCTTTTTACCTACTTGATCCTCTGCTGCCTTCACTATTTCATTCCTCAAAGCTACCCATTCTTCTTCTACTGTATTTCTTTCCCCCATTCCTGTCAGTTATTCCCTTATGCTCTCCCTGAAACTCTGTACAACCTCTGGTTCTTTCAATTTATCCAGGTCCCATCTCCTTAAATTCCCACCTTTTTGCAGTTTCTTCAGTTTTAATCTACACTTCAGAACCAATAGATTGTGGTCAGAGTCCACATCTGCTCCTGGAAATGTCTTACAATTTAAAATCTGGTTCGTAAATCTCTGTCTTACCATTATATAATCTATCTGAAACCTTTTAGTATATCCAGGGTTCTTCCATGTATACAACCTTCTTTCATGATTCTTGAACCAAGTGTTAGCTATGATTAAGTTATGCTCTGTGCAAAATTCTACAAGACGGCTTCCTCTTTCATTTCTTAGCCCCAATCCATATTCACCTACTACGTTTCCTTCTCTTCCTTTTCCTGCTGTCGAATTCCAGTCACCCATGGCTATTAAATTTTCGTCTCCCTTCACTACCTGAATAATTTCTTTTATCTCATCATACATTTCATCAATTTCTTCATCATCTGCAGAGCGAGTTGGCATATAAACTTGTACTACTGTAGTAGGCGTGGGCTTCGTGTCTATCTTGGCCACAATAATACGTTCACTACGCTGTTTGTAGTAGCTTACCCGCACTCCTAATTTTTTATTCATTATTGAACCTACTCCTCCATTACCCCTATTTGATTTTGTATTTATAGCCCTGTATTCACCTTACCAAAAGTCTTGTTCCTCCTGCCACCGAACTTCACTAATTCCCACTATATCTATCTTTAACCTATCCATTTCCCTTTTTAAATTTTCTAACCTACCTGCGCGATTAAGGGATCTGACATTCCACGCTCTGATCCGTAGAACGCCAGTTTTCTTTCTCTTGATAATGACGTCCTCTTGAGTAGTCCTCGCCCGGAGATCCGAATGGGGGACTATTTTACCTGCGGAATATTTTGCCCAACAGGATGCCACCATTATTTAACCATACAGTAAAGCTGCATGCCCTCGGGAAAAATTACGACTTTAGTTTCCCCTTGCTTTCAGCCGTTCGCAGTACCACAACAGCAAGGCCGTTTTGGTTAGTGTTACAGGGCCAGATCAGTCAATCATCCAGACTGTTGCCCCTGCAACTACTGAAAAGGCTGCTGTCCCTCTTCAGGAACCACACGTTTGTCGGGCCTCTCAACAGATACCCCTCCGTTGTGGTTGCACCTACGGTACGGCTATCTGTATCGTTGAGGCACGCAAGCCTCCCCACCAACGGCAAGGTCCATGGTTCACGGAGGGGGGGGGGGGGGGGGGGGGGGGCGATGCGGCATAAGGAATTGAATTACGACACTCAACAACGTAGCTGTATTCACGGATGGGTCTAAGGAGGGGGATTCCGTTGGCTGCTCTGTTGTTTTCCCTGATCGTGTCCTCAAGATTCGGTTGCCTTCAGACTTCACTGTCTTCGATGCCAAACTATACTCGATCTTGAGGGCGCTGCAGCAGATGCGCCGTGCCTGCTAAATTCCTCGTCTGTTCCAACTCTCTGAGTGCCTTTCAGCCTCTGTAACACCTATACCCAGCAGATAAAGTAGCCCAGGATATACAGGACGCTCTTCTCCACTTACAGACGTTGGGGAAGGAGGTGTCTTTCTGCTGGATGATAGGTCAAATGGGTATAAACGGGAACGAAACGGAAGATGCAGCGGACAAGACGGCGTTCCGCGACTATCAGTTCGTTCAGTATACCATTTTATCGCATCGTGACCGAGTGACTGGAACTGACAGACAATAAGCTGCGTCTAGTAAAGTCCACAACACCGCCTTGGCGTACCACCTTGCAGCCACGCAATGGGGTGAGGTCCTTCTCACTCGTTTTCGCATAGGACACAGTCCTACGGCGCATAGCGTTTTGCTCGGGGGACCCTCCTTTGTGTGGTGCTTGCGGCGCACGGATCTCGGTGCCCCACATTTTAGTAGACTTTATTTTATATTCAGACAAGAGGGCAGCAGCTCATTTGTCATCCGATTTGTCCTCAATTTTAAATGACAGTGTCACGAACATGGTAGGTCTTTTTAAGTTATGTGCAGTGTCTGACTGCTTTCTTAAAATTTAAGAGCGACAACGTTAATGTGTTTTCAGGGTGCTTGGCTCATCGACGTTTTTTGTAAGTGATCAGTCAGTCGCATACACGTGTGAATCTATTTTAGTTTTCCTCTCGTGTTATTCGTGTTTTAATCGACAGTTTCAGCACATCTCGCCGTTTTTACCCTTTCTTACATGGTCTGAGCTAGTGTAATTGTACGGGTGAGACTGAGAGGGAGGGAGTGCAATTTTATCTCGTATTTTTTTATTTCTATTATCGCATTTTGTACGTTTTAATCACACTCATTTCTAATAACCTTTGTATGTATGCGCTAACACTATGCGAACTCAGGTTTTCCAAGCCTCTTGCAGGATCTAATCGTAACATCACTAACGATAACTGGTTTACAGCCATCACCCTAGTGAAGGAGCTACAAAAGAGTAATCTAACTTATGTAGGAAGGCACAAGAGAAACATACGTGAAATTCCAAAAGAATTTCTAACTTAAGCAACGAGAAAGGTACCTTACTTCGTGTTTGGTTTCTTGAAAACATAACAGTATCACATGTGCCTAAAAGAAATAAAGCTACAACTTTGGTTTCCTTTATGCACCATGCAGCTAAGTATCAGAAGAACCAAAAACCACGAATATATATATTTTTTTTAGTAGCTCCGAAGGCAGTGTGGATGCTCTTCGTTTTCTACGCTCTGATGAACATTTCATTCATGACGTCATCGGTAATCTATTTGGCCATTCATCCACCTCTACAGAAAGCTCTACTTTACTCAGCACCTCAAAAAAAAAAAAAAAAAAAGTATATCTACTATCTTGAATAAAAGTCTTCCAGTGACAAGTCATCCGGTCTTAGTAATATATGTTCCAGGTGACCTAGACAAGAAAAACAAAACCGTGTTGTTGAGTATGCAAGGCAGCGATAAGTGGGGATTGTAGTAGTTGCGTTTGTCACGGTATTAATAAACGTTATTCGCGTGACAATACCAGACCACACACGTGCGCTACGACGTCTGATCGCCCTCCATGTCCTAACTTGGCCTCATCCTATTTTCATGTTTCCAAAACTTAAATAGCCTCTTCGAGGGCTGTTATCTGATAATTGTGAAGCGGTGCAATCGGGGCTGAGGAGGCCTCGTCAACAAAGTCAAAAATTCTACAGTGAAGGTATCAACAAACTGGTCTCTCTTTGGGAGGAATATATTCGTCGTCAGGGTGACTATGTTGAGAAGTAAATATGTATACATGAAGAATAAAGCTTTAGCATTTTAATAACTTTTGTTTTATTTAAAAAGTATTAGTTTTCACATAAAAATTACTTTTCAGCATACGCTAATACTGCGACATGGGCGCTCTTAACATCGAAAAGTTTGAAGTTGGTTTGGTATCGCGTAAAAGATGTTTCTTCCGCACCAAATGTCGCTCTAACCAGGACACATAAAATCTTTGACGTCCAGACGCCAGTTTCAGATTGTTGAGCTCTCCGGAGAAAAGCATTTTTGCAGATAACTTTAGTCGTTAACGAGATATTGTAGAAAATGAACAAGATGTCTTGTACAAACTTCCAGTATGCTTGAATATTGTCTTGTGATCCATAATGTCTGACAGACAGCTTCCTGTCGGGGTCAGTGTGGACCCCACTTGTTGACTGGTGGCATAGCTAAATCACACGACCATGGTACTCGTCGTAGAGGGGCATTCAAAAATCATACGAATGTATTTTCATAAAAGTTTTTTTTTTTTGTCGCAACAGCTATATTACCATCAATATCTTATATTACAATATGTTATTTTAAAACTGAAGTATTGATTTCTAATGGGTATGGATATTAAGTTGTTATTTATGAATATAATTGGTCGTATTAATGTTGGTAAAGCATGTTAAAATTAATACGTTGTCGTTTTTTTAAATTTCATCAATTCACAAAATCATACGATTGTACAGTAAAATTTTATACATTTAATTACTGGTAAGTAACCTTAAATGTTTCGTTATAGGTTTTTAATGCGAAAATTGCCAAAAAATACAATTTTTCCAAATTAGTTTACACAAAATTTGGCCTGGTAGGGCCAAGGATCGTATAAGACCTGAGTGACACAAGCTGCCTATCAGGGCCCCAAGCAGAGAGGTGCCCCCAAGTGCAGTACTTGTATACAGTGCATATCGCAATTAGTACTGGAAACTGACATGAGTGAAAGTGTACAAGTGGGGGTGAGGGGGGGATGAACACTTGTGTGGAAAAATGTTCTCGTTTGTTTCTGGGTAGTGCACACATCATAGTTTGAGCAGGAACAACTCCATTTCATCCTGGACTGTGGAATGTTTTTGTAATTATTGTACACCATCAGATGTACTAGGCCATGTTGCACTTGCTGATCAAGATGACAGTTATTTCCTGTGGAAAAGTTAGCCTGAGCTCCTTGTAAAATGTCAGAAGCCCTGGCTATACACAAAACTTCAATTAAAGAATGATTTGATTGTCTTAATGCTTGAACACACACTTCATTGTCCTGTGCCAATCTGGTCACCAAGTCAGGTGTTAATGATTCTGTATTCAGTTTTCCACAAGAACACATGACTTGGAATTTTCTACTCCAAGTGAGTTACTAGTGTTCAAGGGCAGCACTGAAGAATTAGGCAAAGGGCTAAATTTTTGCACAAGATAGAGCTATGGATTTGTAAATAATAAAAATACTTACTGTCGCTCGGGGCATTTTATGTCACTTGCCTGGAAGTGAAGTGCTAAATGACGTTAGTTTATTTCCCAGATGTCCTGAGCTTCATTAAATGGTCAGAAAGCCAGACTGCCAAAATGATTGTAAGTGTGCTGGATCCGACAGCTTCTGTATGGGCTCAAGCTGCGATCAAGCTGTTGTTTTCAGAGCATGAAAAACTGCTTTTCCATATTGTTTGTAACACTCAGCAAAGTGGCCTGAAAATTGCTATTCCAGCATAGTGAGGATTGTGGCTCCAAACAATCTACATCATTGCTTCCCAATATATTTATTCCTTAATGAAATTTGTCATTAAAAATATATCACTTTTTCAAACCAACAGCTCAATTCATGGAATCAATACTAGAAATAAGAATAATCTTCACAAGGATTTAAAGTCACTTAGTCTTGTACAAAAAGGTGTGCATTATTCAGGAACACACATTTTCAATAACTTGCCAGCAGCCATAAAAAGCTTAACAACCAATGAAATTCAGTTTAAGAGAAGCCTAAAGGATTTATTGGTGGCCAACTCCTTCTACTCCATTGATGAATTTCTTAGTAAAACCAACTGATTTGTATATAAGTACAACATAACTTCTGCACAATTTCAGTGCAGTAATGTGTTCACTGAAAATGTGTGTGTGTGTGTGTGTGTGTGTGTGTGTGTGTGTGTGTGTGTGTGTGTGTGTAAAAGTATAATCTAACTTCTGCACCATTTCAGTGCAGTAATGTGTTCATTGTAAATAAGTATTACAGTAGTTGTATTACATGTTTATTACCTTATAAATACACTCCTGGAAATTGAAATAAGAACACCGTGAATTCATTGTCCCAGGAAGGGGAAACTTTATTGACACATTCCTGGGGTCAGATACATCACATGATCACACTGACAGAACCACAGGCACATAGACACAGGCAACAGAGCATGCACAATGTCGGCACTAGTACAGTGTATATCCACCTTTCGCAGCAATGCAGGCTGCTATTCTCCCATGGAGACGATCGTAGAGATGCTGGATGTAGTCCTGTGGAACGGCTTGCCATGCCATTTCCACCTGGCGCCTCAGTTGGACCAGCGTTCGTGCTGGACGTGCAGACCACGTGAGACGACGCTTCATCCAGTCCCAAACATGCTCAATGGGGGACAGATCCGGAGATCTTGCTGGCCAGGGTAGTTGACTTACACCTTCTAGAGCACGTTGGGTGGCACGGGATACATGCGGACGTGCATTGTCCTGTTGGAACAGCAAGTTCCCTTGCCGGTCTAGGAATGGTAGAACGATGGGTTCGATGACGGTTTGGATGTACCGTGCACTATTCAGTGTCCCCTCGACGATCACCAGTGGTGTACGGCCAGTGTAGGAGATCGCTCCCCACACCATGATGCCGGGTGTTGGCCCTGTGTGCCTCGGTCGTATGCAGTCCTGATTGTGGCGCTCACCTGCACGGCGCCAAACACGCATACGACCATCATTGGCACCAAGGCAGAAGCGACTCTCATCGCTGAAGATGACACGTCTCCATTCGTCCCTCCATTCACGCCTGTCGCGACACCACTGGAGGCGGGCTGCACGATGTTGGGGCGTGAGCGGAAGACGGCCTAATGGTGTGCGGGACCGTAGCCCAGCTTCATGGAGACGGTTGCGAATGGTCCTCGCCGATACCCCAGGAGCAACAGTGTCCCTAATTTGCTGGGAAGTGGCGGTGCGGTCCCCTACGGCACTGCGTAGGATCCTACGGTCTTGGCGTGCATCCGTGCGTCGCTGTGGTCCGGTCCCAGGTCGACGGGCACGTGCACCTTCCGCCGACCACTGGCGACAACATCGATGTACTGTGGAGACCTCACGCCCCACGTGTTGAGCAATTCGGCGTTACGTCCACCCGGCCTCCCGCATGCCCACTATATGCCCTCGCTCAAAGTCCGTCAACTGCACATACGGTTCACGTCCACGCTGTCGCGGCATGCTACCAGTGTTAAAGACTGCGATGGAGCTCCGTATGCCACGGCAAACTGGCTGACACTGACGGCGGCGGTGCACAAATGCTGCGCAGCTAGCGCCATTCGACGGCCAACACTGCAGTTCCTGGTGTGTTCGCTGTGCCGTGCGTGTGATCATTGCTTGTACAGCCCTCTCGCAGTGTCCGGAGCAAGTTTGGTGGGTCTGACACACCGGTGTCAATGTGTTCTTTTTTCCATTTCCAGGAGTGTAAATAAAAAGCTTTTTTATTTTAAATTCAGTGCATTAGTATTTGTAAAATGACTCTTAATGTTCATTAAAAAATGAAGATCATTCCGCTTGGGACCTGTGGAATGGTACATTAGCTTATTTGTTGTAAATATTTGTCATGCATTGTTGTTTTTCTGACATGTTCCACATCCTGGAGGACCTCCTCACTACGGATCAATTGGAATGAAAGTAAACCTAATCTAATCTAAAAATTGCTGTTTTAAGTCTGCTTCTTCAACAACACAGATTTTACAGAAGACCTATTAAGTACAAATGAATCAAAGAGTGCAATAGATCCTGAGCCTTCTTTAACTATGAAGAAACAAAGACTTCTGGAGGTAGTACTCTTTGAAATTAAAACAGTCTACAGATTTACCTGTTGAACTGTTATTACTGAAGAACATTGTAAGTGTGTCCAACTGGGAAATACTCTTGTTACATACAAATACCATCAGTTTGCTCAAAGAAGGCACAATGTGCAGCCTAATGGAGAACAGAGACAGAAGTGCTTTAGGAAACAGATGTGATGTTACATGACAACAGAGCATAACATAGTCCAAATCAGTGTCTGGAAAAATAGCAAAGTACTACAACGTCTTCATAAATAAGTGTACCAGATAGCATGTAGTACACAACAGTGAGGTGAAATGAGTGGAATTGATATTATCTGCTACAGTGCATAAATCTGTCACTCATTACCCTTGTGACCTGGTGCTGGTAAATGTATCACTAGTAGGTTAGATTAGATTAATTATTCATTCCATAGACCCACAAAAGAGGGGATCCTCCTGGGTGTGGAACGTGTCAGATAAACACATTACAAAAATGTAAATAGAAAAACTTGAGCTTCATTAATTTTAATGACCCTCAGCCAATTAACAGTGAAATTATGTACATGAATTAAAATTAAACATCTAATATATACAGGTGTATTACTTACATCTGCTTTCATTAAATCCATCATTCACACAGTAGCTAGTTACTTGGCTATTACACCCAAGTATTTTCAAATATTAAGTATTCATTTCAATGTTCCTCAGTTAAGAACAGTCAAATTATGTACAAGATTTAAAATTAAACTTCCTCTATTTACAGACTTAAGACTTACATCTGCTTTCCATACATCCATCATTCGCACAGTAGGTAGTTAGTTACTTGGCTGTTACAACCAAGTATTGTCAAAAATTAAAGTATAATAAATTTTCATTAAAATGGTCAACTGCACCTGTTGAGAAATTCATGGATGGATTAGAAGGAATCGGTCACCAAAAATTCTTTTTTCTTTTAAATTATGTTTAAATTGTGCCTTGTCTGAAACTAAACTCTCAATGGTTGCTGGTAATTTATTGACAATATGCATTGTTAATTTATTGACAATATGCATTGTTGAATACTGGACTCCTTTGTGGGTAAGAGTGAGTGATTTTAAATCTTCATGTATATTGTTCTTATTCCTGGTATTGATACTGTGTACTAAGCAGTTAGTTGGAAAAAGAGAGATATTATTTACAACAAATATCATTAAGGAATAAATATACTGAGAAGCTGTTGTTAGTATGCCCAATTCTTTGAATAGGTTTTGACATAATGTTTTGGATTTGCTCTACACATTACTCTTATTATATGCTTCTGTATTCTAAAATTTTTTCCTCGGTTTGTGGAGTTACCCCAAAATATGATACCATATGACATAATGGAGTGAAAATAAGCAAAATATGCCAGTTTTTTTATATCGCCTGTGAGTGACATCATTTGCATTGCAAACACAGACTTGTTAGGCACTTTAGCAGTTCATTAGTATGTCGCTCCCAACTAAGTTTATTATCAAGTAGTAATCCCAAGAATTTTACACTCTCAACTTCTCCTATTTCCATGTCATCATATTTTATACACACACTGGAAGGAAATCTCTTGGAAGTTCTGAACTGCATATAGTGCGTCTTTTCAAAGTTTAATGACAGTCAATTGGCAATGAACCACTTATTAATGTCAGTAAAAATTTGATTACCTGCCGTTTCTAAATTTATATTTGATTTACTATTTATTGAAATGTTTGTATATTCTGCAAATAAGACAAACTTGGCATCTGGTAATGTAACAGATGACAGGTCATTATTATACACAAGAAAAAGTAGTGGAACCTTGGGGAACACCACATGTAATTTCTTCCCAGTCAGATGATGTCTGATTGCCTACTGCTGCAGTGCTACATAATGACACCCTTTGTTTTCTATTAGTAAGATATGACTGAAACCACTATGCAGCACTACCAGTGATGCCATAATATTTTAATTCACTTAAAAGAATGCTGTGATTCACACAGTCAAAAGCCTTTGACAAGTCACAGAATATGCCAGTTGCCTCTAATTTGTTGTCTAATGAATTAAGGACATTTTCACTGTAAGTGTAAATCGCCTTCTCAATATCAGAACCCTTAAGAAACCCAAGCTGTGACTTTGACAGTATGTTATTTTCACTAAGGTGCTTAAGTAGACGCTTGAACATAACCTTTCCAAAGATTTTTGAAAAAGCTGGCAAAAGTGAGATCGGTCGGTAATTTGATGGCATTTCTTTGTCCCCTTTCTTGTGGAGAGGTATAACTTCAGTATATTTAAGCTAGACTAGTGACCAACCAAACATACTTGTAATTATATTGAATGAAGAATCAATATGTCCAGTGGGATTACGAGACTTATTCACAGAATATCAGGACAATTTGCAGTTGTACAGAAGACTTCTTAGATTCCAGTGTTTGTACTTAATGGGGAGATATCATCAGAAGTGAAAGCAGTGTGTGTGATAAGACCATTATCATTCATATTATGTGTGAATAATGTGTCAGAAGATAATTTTAGCTCTCTGAGATGATAGTTATATAGGAACTCATGTGCCTAGAAAACAGTTACAAAATGCAGCTGATACACAATGTGCATGAATATTATGTAATCCACACAAACATACAAAGAGGCCCAATACTTCATTACAATACCAGTAATCATTGACAAATGTCAAATGTCTAGACGTATCAGTCAAGAGTAGTTCAAGGTGAATCATGTTGGAACTCCATAAACCTAATCATGGGATAGACACGTGATAAGACCCAGATTAAATTGAAGAAACCTATTCAAATACCATTCAAACCACAAAAGACGTAGCATACGAAATCTTTATTATCCTCTTGCTTGGGTGTTCTTCATTGGTCTGGAACAGTTACCAATTTGATTTAACAGAATAGATAAAGAAGAATCAAAGAAGAGTTGTCCAATTTTTCATGGGGTTGTTAATTTGATGTGAGAGTGTCACAGAAATGTCTAACAAACTTCAAAGAGAGATGTTACAACAAACAAGTTTTGCAGTACATAGAGCTTTTATCTCAAAATTACACTAGCCTACATTCCATTATTAGTGAAGAAATATACTACCTCCTCCAATATGCATCTAGTGTAATGTTCATTAAAGTAAAATTAGAGAAATTTTGCCATACAAAGAGACATACCAACAATTTTTTATCCCATACACCATCCATGGAAGAAAATGAATGGAAGAGATTGATTCGGGCACTCTGTGTACCTGACCTTCCACCATAGGTTAAATTGAGACTTGTGTGGTACAGATATCTATTTACTTATTAAATGATATTAGAAAAAAATTTCTTTAAACTTTTCCTTCAAGAAAAATTAAAAGTAAAATAAAATACGTCAAATAAAATACGTCATAGAGAACTAGTTTAGAAGTGGAATTCATTGTAGTTTATTTGTTTGTTTGCTGTCCATACAACAATCAGTTTTCAGAATTGTCATACATTTTAGTTCACATATACAAAATTTTGGTTAACATACTGGGTGATCAAAAAGTCAGTATAAATTTGAAAACTTAATAAACCACAGAATAATGTAAATAGAGAGGTAAAAATTGACACACATGCTTGGAATGACATGGGGTTTTATTAGAACCAAAAATAAAACAAAGTATTGCTAGAAGCGTGAAAGATTTCTTGCGCACGTCGTTTGGTGATGATCATGTGTTCAGCCGCCACTTTCGTCATGCTTGGCCTCCCAGGTCCCTAGACCTCAGTCTGTGCGATTATTGGCTTTGGGGTTACCTGAAGTCGTAAGTGTATTGTGATCGACTGACATCTCTTAGGGATGCTGAAAGACAATATCTGATGCCAATGTCTCACCATAACTCTGGACATGCTTTACAGTGCTGTTCACAACATTATTCCTCGACTACAGCTATTGTTGAGGAATGATGGTGGACATATTGAGCATTTCCTGTAAAGAACATCATCTTTGCTTTGTCTTACTTTCTTATGCTAATTATTGCTATTCTGATCAAATGAAGTGCCATTTTTTGAACATTTGTATTTTTTTGGTTCTAATAAAACCCCATGTCATTCCAAGCATGTGTGCCAATTTGTACCTCTGTATTACATTATTCCGTGATTTATTCAGTTTTCAAATTTATACTGACTTTTTGATCACCCAGTACATAAGTGCACACATTGATATAAATAGTGAAGGTGAGAAATCAACATTTTTTGTTGAAAAAACAAACTTGTGCTACATACACTGTTTTACAGAGAGACATTGCAAGTTGAAACAAAGATCAGAAATTAACATTTTTTGTTGCAAAAACAATCTTGTTCTGTATATACTGTTTTTAGAAAAGGATATTACAGTTTGAAATCTTCTACTGAATAACAGCTTTTCTTTATTAATAAATGTTTAAGTTTATTCTTTAAGGTATTTAAATTAGCTGTCTTGAGATCAGATGGTAATCTGTTATAAAAGATTGTTCCTATTGTATGTGGCCTACGGTCTGCAGCCTTTTCTTTTTTTTTTTTTTTTGCTTGCAGTTCTGTGAAAGTTTCACCTTCCACATGTATTGTACCTATTTACATTATGTTTGTTACATTATATTCTGGAATTTGTTTCATAAACATTATTGCCTGCAGGACATATATAGAGTAGATGGTTAGTATTTTATATTTTCTGAAGATTTCTCCGTATTGAGAGAGCGAAAAGTCAGCAATTACTTAAGCAGTTAGGACTAAAATAGTAGCCAGGCAGTATATCACTTGCAAGTACTTTTTATCAATACCCTGTCATAATTTCCGAATAACAGTTCATATTTCTCTGAGGAACTTAACTGAAGCATAAATGTCAGCCTCAACTCCAGAAATCCTGCAAATCACTGTCAACGACATTAAGCGTTGACTAAATTCACTAAAACAAGCAAATACTGTCCTGTTATCACATGTTACTCTTTGCTGATTTGTGTGTTTGTTGTCTGATGATAGAATATACACAATGTGATCAAAAGTATCCGGACACCTCAAAAACATACGTTTTTCATATTAAGTGCATTGTGCTGCCACCTGCTGCCAGGTACTCCATATCAGCAACCTCAGTAGTTATTAGACGTCGTGAGAGAGCAGAATGAGGCACTCTGCGGAACTCACAGACTTCGAACATGGTCAGTTGATTGGGTGTCACTTGTGTCATATGTCTGTATGTGAGATTTCCACACTCCTAAATATCCCTAGGTGCACTGTTTCCAATGTGATAGTGAAGTGCAAACATGAAGGGACATGTACAGCACAAAAGCGTAGAAGCTGGCAGCGTCTGTTGATCGACATAGACCGCCGACTGTTGAAGAGGGTCATAATGTGTCATAGGCAGACATCTATGCAGACCATCACACAAGAATTCCAAACTGTATCAGAAACCACAGCAAGTACTATGACAGTTAGGCAGGAGGTAAGAAAACTTGGATTTCATGGTGAAGAGGCTGCTCGTAAGCCATACAACACGCTGGTAAATGCCAAATGCCACCTCGCTTGGTGTAAGGAGCATGAACATTGGATGACTGAACAGTGGAAAATGTTATCTGGAGTGACAAATTATGGTACACTGATCCGATGGCAGGGTGTGGATATGGCAAATGCCCGATGAATGTCATCTGCCAGTGAGTGTAGTGGCAACAGTAAAACTTGGAGGCGGTGTTGTTATGTTGTGTTCGTGTTTTACATGGAGGGGACTTGCACCCCTTGTTGTTTTGTGTGGCACTGTTGCAGCACAGGTCTCCATTGAAGTTTTAAGCACCTTGTTGTTTTCCACCGTTGAAGAGCAATTCGAGGATGGCGATTGCATTTGTCAATATGCTCAAGCACCTGTTCATAATGCACGGCTTGTGGCGGAGTGGTTATATGACAATAACAGCCCTGTAATGGACTGGCCTGCACAGAGTCCATACCTGGATCCTACAGAACACCTTTGGGATGTTTTGGAACACTGACTTTGTGCCAGGCCTCACCGACCGACATCGATACCTCTCCTCCGTGCAGCACTCTGTGAAGAACAGGCTTCCATTTCCCAAGAAACCTTCCAGCAACTGACTGAATGTATGCCTGCGAGAGTGGAAGCTGTCATCAAGGCTAAGGGTGGGCCAATTGAATTCCAGCATTACCGGTGGAGGGCACCAGGAACTTGTAAGTAGTTTGAGCCAGGTGTCCGGATACTTTTGATCACATAGTGTAAGTGTTATAAAGTTAACTTTATCATACCTCACAGCAAAGAACATATTGCTCTACACTCTTTATCCTGTTAATAAATAAAGTGTTGAAATGAGAAGTAATATGCACTGGAGTCTTTGTTGTGTGCTTATGTGACTTCACTGTCACAATTATAAAGTAATCTGTGCTGCTTCACCTGCATGCACATGATAGCAGCTAGTAGAGTGAAGCATGTATAGCAAGAGTTATGAACAGTAATCACCTATACTGACAAGGGAGGAATTATGTATGACAATTGTGTGTGTGTGTGTGTGTGTGTGTGTGTGTGTGAGCGTGAGCGCGAGCGCGTGCGCACGTGCTCATCGGAGGAGGGGGGGGATGCATGCACTTTCAACTAAGTATGAGTCACTACTATTAGAGAAGTATTTAGTGACTATTTAAACTGGAAAATTAAAGTTAACACTTTTAAGTCTTTTTAGATTTTACAAGTTGCCACTTTAAAACTGCAGTGGTTCACTTATGAAAACATTTCTTTTTCTATTTGCAGTAATGTAACAATTTTGGCAAAATGAGCTCGGAATTTACGGAAGGAGGCCATGCTGGGAGTGATGTCGATCTTACCAGCCTCAACTGGCTACACAATCTCAATATCATGAGTATCTCATCTTTGCCAACACCACCGTCCTCACCTGGACCATCTCCACTGCCCGTTCACACTCAGCAACAGCCACTACAGCGAAATTCTCACTGTGAGTTCCACATTACCAAACTTCTCTTGTGATCTAGTATAAGTAACTAATTATTATTCTGTAATCAACTAATTATTAATCTGTAAAACATAACAACTATGGAATTACATACATACAGATTCCAAGAGAGCGAAAAAAGCCCATGAATTGTGTATTGGAAGTCTTTTCAGGTAGTCAGATTTTCTGTACACTGCATAAAAGCAGTTATGAGATGAAAAATAAAGAAGAAAAGAGGTGGCAATAGTAATGTAGAGACTGACATTCAGAAACAGTTTGCAGTCAGCTCATTTTACTCTCTCGTGCTCAGTATGGGTGTTTGCTAACATATAAAAAACATTGTACACACACACACACACACACACACACACACACACACACACACAGAGAGAGAGAGGTATACAGCTGCATTGTCCTAGTGCAGAAACCCAACTTGGATGAGGGATTATGTTGGAGAGATGAGAGAAATAAATTGGTAGGGGTATGGGAAGGGAAAGTAACAAGAATGACAGCTGAGAGAAGAAGAGGCAGTAGGGGAAGGCACCTCTAACAACAGTGAGCTTTCCGTGGCATGGGCAGAGGAAGTTTCACATGGTAACTGATGGTATAGGAGATGTGATTTAGGGAAAAGCAGTATAGACCAGAGAAAGATGGGGAACATGGAAAGAACTGGATGGATGAAGATTAAAAATTAAAGGATTGGATTAATGTGATGTGGAAGAGTAGGGGAGGTGAAAGTATGTCAGTAGGGGTGAAGGAGGCTGTGGAACAGCAGCTAATGTTGTTTGAGGATGGAGGGATTGTACGGCTGAAGTGTGTGTTGTAAGGATAGTTTGCATATACACAATTTACAGTAGCTGGTATTGAGTTAAAGGATCCAAATGGAATGGATTGTGAAGTAGCCATTAAAGCTGAATATATTGTGCTTAGTGGGATGCTCTGCCATTGAGTAGTCAAATTTTCTCCTGGCCGAGTATGACAATGGACATATAGGCACCTGGTAGGTGGTCATGCTCACATAAAAGGATGTAAAAAAGATGCAACAGATTACATGAGTGCTCTCACATGTAGTCCTGCACCTGGTAGGGTAGAGAGTGCCCTTGAGAGACCTGGAATAGGATGTTTTTGTTGGGTTAATAGAACAGTTCTTGAAACTACATCTTTCATTCACATGGTATCTACATATGTATCAACATTCCGCAAGCCACCTTACAATGTATGGTGTAGGGTACTTCTGGTACCACTAACCGAACCCCCCCCCCCCCCCTTTCCTGTTCCACTCATGAATAGCACATGGGAAGAATGGTTGTCGGTAATTTTCTGTATTAGCTCTAATTTCTCAAATTTTCTCATCATGGTTATTTCGTGAGATGGGTGTAATATGTTGTTTGATTCTTCCTGGAAAGTTCTCTCAAAATTTCAAAAGTAAATCTCTCCATGATGTACAACACCTTTCTTGTAGTGTCTGCCACTGGAGTTTGTTGAGCATTTCTGTAATACTCTTGCACTGACTAAAATGGTCCCTTAATGAAATGCGCCACTCTTCATTCGATCTTCTGTATCACTTCTGACAGTCTTACCTCGTAAGGGTCCCAGATTGATGAACGGTACCTGAGAATCTGTTGAACAAGTGCCTTGCAATCTGCTTCTTTCATGGATGAGTTACATTTCCTTAAGATTCTTCCTATGGACGTAAGTCTGGCATCTGCTTTTCCTTTTTGTTTTATGTATTATGAATTACCTCGAAGACGCACAGTCAACATGGGTTTAGAAAACATCGATCCTGTGAAATACAACTAGCTCTTTAATCACATGAAGTGTTGAGTGCTACTGACAAGGGATTTCAGATCAATTCCGTATTTCTGGATTTTCAGAAGCCTTTTGACACTGTACCGTACAAGTGGCTTGTAGTAAAATTGTGTGCTTGTGGAATATCGTCTCAGTTATGTGACTGGATTTGTGATTTCTTGTCAGAGAGGTTACAGTTTGTAGTAATTGATGGAAAGTCATCGAGTAAAACAGAAGTGATTTCTGGCGTACCCCAAGGTAGTTTTATAGGCCCTTTGCTGTTCCTTATCTCTATAAACAATTTGGGAGACAATCTGAGCAACTGTCTTAGATTGTTTGCAGATGACGCTGTCATTTATCGACTAATAAAGTCATCAGAAGATCAAAACAAACTGCAAAACGATTTAGAAAAGATATCTGAATGGTGCAAAAAGTGGCAGTTGATACTAAATAACGAAAAGTGTGAGGTCATCCACAAGAGTGCTAAAAGGAATTTGTTAAACTTCGGTTACATGATAAATTAGTCTAATCTAAAAGCTGTAAATTCAACTAAAGACCTAGGTGTTACAATTACAAACAACTTAAATTGGAAGGTACACATAGAAAATGTTGTGGGGAAGGCTAACCAAAGAGTGTGTTTTATTGGCAGGACGCTTAGAAAATGTAACAGATCTACTAAAGAGACTGCCTACACTTCATTTGTCCGTCCTCTTTTAGAATACTGCTGCACGGTGTGGGATCCTTACCAGATAGGACTGACAGAGTACATCGAAAAAGTTCAAAGAAGGGAAGCACGTTTTGTATTATCACGAAATATGGGAGAGAGTGTCACAGAAACGATACAGGATTCGGGATGGACATCATTAAAAGAAAGGCGTTTTTTGTTGCAATGGAATCTTCTCACGAAAGTCCAATCACCAACTTTCTCCTCTGAATGCAAAAATATTTTGTTGACACTGACCTACAGAGGGAGAAATGATCACCATGATAAAATAAGGGAAATCAGAGCTCGTACGGAAAGATATAGGTGTTCCTTCTTTCTGCGCTCTATGTGAGATTGGAATAATAGAGAATTGTGAAGGTGGTTCGATGAACCCTCTGGCAGGCACTTAAATGTGATTTACAGAGTATCCATGTAGATGTAGATGTAGATGTATGTGGTCATTCCACTTATGGTCACTCTGGATAGTTACTCCTAGATATTTGACAGTAGAAATGTTTCCTGCAATTTGTCATCAGTAGTATAGTTGTGAAGTAATGGATTTCATTTTGTGTGTTTGCACAAAATGTTACATTTATTTACATTCATGGTCAATTGCCAGTGCCTGCAGTGTGTTTTCACAATATCTTACATTTATTTACATTCATGGTCAATTGCCAGTGCCTGCAGCATTCATCAACCAACTCTCTGTGGATAACTTCGCTCTTTTATACATTGCTAGTAGCATTGCTACTTTCTTATAGACAGCCAGATTATCTGTGAACAGTCGTAAAGAGCTTCCAAAACTTTCTACTATATCATTTATATACATTGTAAACAGCAACAGTCCTATCACACTTTCTTGGGGTACTCCAGAAATTGCCTTTACATCAGATGATTTTGTTCCTGTTGATTTTGTTCCTTTAAGAGTGACATGTTGAGTTCTATCTGCAACAAAGTCTTGAATCTAGTCACAGATCTGGTCCAACACTCGGTAAGCTCATATTTATTTATTCCACTAAACAGCAACATGGGGCAGTGTCAAATGGATGCTTAAAGTCAAGAAACATGCCATCGGTATGAGCACCTTCGGCTATAGTGCTCTGAATCTCACAGAGGAACAGAACAAGCCAAGTTCCACAAGATCTCTGTATGCAGAGTCCATTTGGATTTTTATTGAGGAGATTTTTGTTCTCCAAAAATGCCATAATTCTTGAGCATAAGACATGTCATATAATTCTACAACAGATTGATGTCAATTATTTGTATCTGTCCTGTGACCTTTCTTGAAAATGGAAATGACCTGCACTTTATTCCAGGAGCTAGGTACCCTCTGTTACTCCAGAAAACTATGATAAGTTGCTACTAGAAGGGGTCCAAGTCCTTTCACATAATCTTTGCAGAATCTTACAGGTATCTCATCTAGCACTGATGCTTTTCCACTACTAAGCAATTGTTGTTCCTTTTCCATTCCACGACTGTTATTTCAATGTCTGCCATTGATTAAATGGAGGGACTGTATTACGATCTTCTATGGTGAAACGATTTTTGATTACCAAATTCAGTATTTCAGTATTCCCTCTGACAGATAACCAACAAGTATTTAAGAAGAAATTAAAAGAATTTCTGAATGACAACTCCTTCTACTCCATAGAGGAATTTTTAGATATAAATTAAAAAAAAATATTAAAAAAATAAAAATAAAAAAACACAAAAAAATGAAAGAGTTGTTACATTAACTTAAGTATGTTGTTAAATTAACTTAATTATGTCATGTATTGGAAAATTTGACTCGTTCCACATCATTACGAAATATCGTATTCATGATCCATGGAACTAGTATTAATCTAATCTAATCTAATCTAATCTATCTTCCTTTTCAGTGCCTGTATGATCACTGAGTGACTAAATATTTACTGATTTTATGGAAGACCAAAACTTATTACTCATATTTTCCAAGCTATTACTCATATTTTCCAAGCTGTTTTCCAAGCTTTGCAGAGGCTCTCCTGCATACCATTTGCCATGCTTGAATATCTCTGCTGGCACATAATTTTCAGAACAGCCACCCAGTTTCAAAACAGTGAGCATACAGAAGCAGAGTGAAGTATTCATTCTGGGAACAGCCACTTGGCTGTGGATAAGCCACATCTCCCTGAAATACTTTTTACCTAAAGTGACAGTCCAGCAGAAGTATGCAGGAGGGCTTCTGTGAAGTTTGGAAAGTAGAAGAGAGGTACTGACAGCTGTAGAGGTGAATCATGAGCTATGCCTAGACTGCTCAGTCACTAAGAACATTATTAGCAAAAGGCAAAAGTTGAGGTCCCAAATTTGAGTCCTTGTCTGGCCAACAATTTTGATCTTCCAGAAAATTTCATTATTCATTCAGTTTACAACAGCTGCTTCACTTTGTTAATGTATGGTTTGATTTGTTGCATAACCCATTGTGCTGTTATCTATAGAACATGAAGAATGAATGAATAACAAACGTGAGCCGTTTGCTGTGAACCTGTTGTGGGCTTGTTAAACTTTTGTCTTGACTGCATGTGGTATCACTGGTCAATACGGCTGTGTTATAAATAAACATTATAGTTTTTGAATGATCATTTTATGTACTCGAAAGATCATTCAAGTCAATCAAGTATTGAAATGGAATGAGGACTGGACTTTGCACAATACTATATTTTATGTTTCCTGATTCTTAATACACTCTTGTGATACCTTTTTGTTTATGTTTTCATGTCCTTTATGTTGAGGAGATGAGACTTCACATGTGAGAGGGGCAAACCCTAAGCTCAATGAAGTTTCAGTTTCACTAGAAGTGATCACCATTAATTAAATTCAATCCCTGCTTTAAACTATAAGATTTTCAGTAATTAAGAAGCTTTTTACCATTTTTGTTCAGCATTTTGTCTTCAAGATATCAATGCTAATGATTGTATAATTTTTTTTTCTTTATCTCTGATTATTTGCCCTTTAAAATTTCATAATAATAACGTAAATAATTGCATGATTCTGAGATTTGAATATATATATTTGCCTTTACAAATGTCTGCTTGTGTCTGTGTATGTGCGGATGGATATGTGTGTGTGTGTGAGTGTATACCTGTCCTTTTTTACCCCTAAGGTAAGTCTTTCCGCTCCCGGGATTGAATGACTCCTTACCCTCTCCCCTAAAACCCACATCCTTTCGTCTTTCCCTCTCCTTCCCTCTTTCCTGATGAAGCAACTATTTGTTGCGAAAGCTTGAATTTTGTGTGTATGTTTGTGTTTGTTTGTGTGTCTATTGACCTGCCAGCACTTTGGTTTTTCCGCTCCCGGGATTGCCCTCTCCCTTAAAACCCACATCCTTTCATCTTTCCCTCTCCTTCCCTCTTTCCTGACGAAGCAACCATTGGTTGCGAAAGCTTGAATTTTGTGTGTATGTTTGTGTTTGTTTGTGTGTCTATCGACCTGCCAGCACTTTCGTTTGGTAAGTCACATCATCTTATATATATATACTTTTTGATTTTGGGAAGGGAAAAAATTCTGAATCAGACAATTTTTTTTCTGTATGCCGCACTACTGTTTGTTTTATTCAGATTCTTCTTTCTGTCTGCATTTATTGAAGTGTGAGGGTTAACAACAACATACTTTTTGATTTTGGGAAGGGAAAAAATTCTGAATGAGACAATTTTTTAAAAAAGTATGGTTATTAGTCATATTATGCCCTCATCAACTGCAAGATGAAACCACTGACTTTTGACATTTGTTTTATTTATCTTTTTACATTTGGCAGTGTAATTCTGGGTTTAAGCATTGATGAAAATTTTCATCTCCCAGTGGAAATAATCAAATTTAGCTCTAAGGTTTTCATTGAACATAAAGACCTCTTGTATGGACATAATCAGTTACAACACATTTGTATCATTCAGAGTAAAATGGTCCCAGTGTAACAACATTTTTCATTATTTCTTTTTGGGGCATCTTCGAAATAATACCTGCATGAGTTTCAACAAAAGTGTTATACTGTGTGTGTGGTTTATGGACACTCAATGAAGAGCCTATCAGTAAAGTGCTATGCTGATGGTATATGTTCCAGCTATCAATAATGAACCAACAGATTCTTTTAATAATTATTCATGTTCTGCATTGAGATTATAAATACATTACACAGCTGTGAAGAACAACAGATGGAAGGCTTTGCTGTATTGAGAGCAATAGAAGTTATGAAACTTACTGGCAGATTAAAACTGTATGCCAGACTGAGACTCAAACTCAGAACCTGGACTTTCACGGGGAAGACTTTCACTGGGCAGAGATATCTAGGCACAACGTATGACAGCTGTGAAAGATTTATTCCAGAAATGAATGTTACTTTATGACTAAGAGATACCCTTAGAAATTATAATTTCAATCCCCTGAAAAGTTAAAATAAGTGTAGGTGATATGGGTTAGAAATTGAATGTTTCTCATGTTTTCTTTCAGTCATCCCTTCCTGCTATGTATCTCATTTCATGCAAGATTTTTTACAAGTTGCTTTCCTTGACCTTCTTTTTCCTTTCTTTCTGAGCTTTGAGAGAAGTAATCTGTTTGTAATTGTTTTTTGTTGACTCTACCATTGATTTCATTTCCTGTTTGTGAGTATAATGACATTTTTAACTGTTCATATTCACATGTTCAATTTCTGTATTCCATTTATGTGAGATACTGTGCACATGAAAGTGTTACTTTGTACATTAATGTGATTTTAAATTTGAAATAGTAAACAAAGAGAGACAGTTGTTGAAGAGATTCATATAGTCAGTCAGTGTGTGGATGTCCTACAGCCCTGTCAGATGTAATTTTACAAATTGCCAGTCCTTTTTAGGAGACTTAATAGCACTTAAATATGAAAATAATAAATTATATTTCTTGAAATTCATTCCAGCCACAGTACCTGTTGCAAACATAGAAGATTATCGCAACTGTGGAGACCGTAAACCTCCTTACTCCTATGCTACTCTGATATGTATGGCCATGGGTGCCAATAGCAACAAAATGACGCTTTCTGCTATATACAGCTGGATTCGTGAGAACTTCCTTTATTACCGAAATGCTGATCCTAGTTGGCAGGTAAGGAAATTATGGAATAAATTAATGTCTGTTTCTGTTTTTTTTATTTGTTTCGGGCTTCTAACTGGATGTGTCCCAAGTTTCTGTTTCTCATGTGCAGTTTCCCATTTTCCTTTTTGTTTGAACTACATACACCATCTCTTTCATTATATTTATTTCAATTTTTAGTTTTATTTTCATTTTTTGCTTTGTTTTGGCACTGTTGAGTGCTTAATAATCAGTCTGCCTCCTTAACTGAGTGGTCAGCACATCTGCCTGCCATGCAATGTCCCTGGGTTCAATGCCCTGTTGGGTCAGAGATTTTCTTCACTTGGCAACTGGGTGTTGTGTTATTCTCATCATCATTGACAAGCAAGTCGCCAAATGTGGCGTCAACAGAAAAGATTGCAACTCAGCAGCCGAACTTCCCTAAGTGGGGACTTCCAGCCATCAGTGCCATACAATCATTTCATTTTCATTTCATTTCACCGTCAACATCCAGATACGACTGTCTAGCAGACTTCCATTGAATTTTTGCTGTCTATACTAACAACTTTCCACTGGAATATCATCCAGGAGGTGATTAGCAGTCTTTATCTTTCAGGAAGGAGGTTAGGGTGGGAACACTTGGGATCATCCATGGATTTAACAGGCATTTATCATAAGGATCCTTCTTAAGGCAGGCAAAGTGGAACAGAATGAAAGGAAAATCGACAGCATTTCGACCTGACCTGTTACGCTACATTGACATGGAATCCTATATATATCTTCAGCTTAATTCCTAGATCATATGATTTCCTTAAATCCTAAAAAATCTTCTTTTATGGATGAAGGTACCTCTGCTTACAAAAGTGACAGTTTCATCACCTTTTGTTTCTGCAAATATCTAGTGCTTAGAAGTTTATTTTTGTTGGATAGAAGTTATACTTTGAACCAACTAATAGGCTAATCAGTGTGAATACTGATCAGTTATTTCATTAAACAGACAGAAAATATGTTGCTTCCACATGAGAGTAATTTAGCAGTATATTCATGTGTTTTTGCATTTCATCTCCTAGATAGTGGAAGAGTATTGCTCATCTTTAGAGTTTTTGTATAATTTCTGTTACTCTTTGAACCTAGATATTCTGCTGATTTGTCAAAAGAGTGGCTAATGAGGTCTGTTTTTAATTTTCTTTTGAGTTGGTAGAGATTTCCAATTTCTTGCTTTATATTAGATGGGAAATTGTATACCTCCACACCAGGCTACATAACTACATTCTTATTTTTGTATCTTGTGATCATACAAATTACTGCTTCACTGAAAGTGCTTTTTGTTGTCAGCAGTAGACACCGTTATGGAGGTAATCTGTTGAGAAGTGAATGTAATAATTCCAAATTCCTGAAAGAGGCTTCTACTAGACATAGGCCTGTTGTTATCTATTTTGTATAATATTCTCAGCGTTCACTTCTGCTGAATAAATACTTTACTCACTTTAGGTTTTTGGCCCAGAAGATAATTTCAGAAGACAACAAGGAAGCAAAACAAAAAAAGATAGAGAGTACTTTTCACTTTACATCAACAAATTTATCTGTACGTTGACCCCATTTCAACTTGTCAGCTAATTGGGCCCAAGGAATTTTACACAGTACATTTCAATAATTTCTCCTTCTGCTATTGTTGGGTCATTATTGCATCTTCAGAATTGTATAATATAACTTTGTGAGATTATAGATTTATCTGTTAACTTTGAACAACTTGTAGGCTTTTCAGCTACCATCTGAGCTTGATTCCTAAGGTTGAGTTTGGACATTTGGTTAGTATACTAGTGTTATCAGCAAACACTTTAGTTTCTGAATCATCCTTTAAAGTGATTGAAAGATTACTTATGTATGTTACGAACAGAGGTCCAGTACCGATCCTTGTCAGACCCCACATATTTTATTTTGTTTAATCTTTCAAAAGGCTTTGATTGGGGAGTCTCATTGACAGATTGTGTCACAGGGGTGAAACTAAATCCATGGTCCAAAGGTGTGAATTACTTACACATGTGTGCCCACACCACCACATGGGTAAGACAGATTACATGTGGAAACACTCTGCTTACACACCACCACACTAATTTAAGCATAAGTTACAAAAGTTAAATTACATTTAACTTTCTTCTATGAAGTTGCTTCCTCTGCCATCACCTATGAGCTTCAGCAACTGCTGCTAGATGGATCTGCTTTCATATTGCTTAAATTTGTTTGTCAGCATAGTTCCTGAATTGTTTGTTTACATATATGAAATGTTAGTGTCATGGCCAAAAATGAAAAATCTTCACCTAAGTAAATAAATATCGTGTCAAGTGGCAAAATGTTCTTAGTCCATGTGATACGAATCCCATTCTAGCATTCAGCAATTTCTTATAATCACATATTTGTAATAAAGGAGTACAGCGTCATTTCAAGTGATGAAACAAATTCTAGAAGTATTGTAACTGAAAGCACGGACTTGTTGAGTTTCGATCTATGACAGACAACGAGAGTAGCAAGGTACATATTTAGCTGGTTCTAAGCATGTTCACAGTTTAATTCTTAATTTCTTGCATGTATTTGTACTTAGCAAGTGTAGTACTCTGTTTTTGTAACTAAAAAGTGTAGATTCGTGCAGTCTGTAGTGCACCTGTTATTTATTTTGAACAACCAGCTGCACAGCTCAGCGATGTATCAGTCTCCATTGGTGACGTGCCAGGAGAATAGCAAGTTACATAGTTAGCTTCTTCTGTACGCTTGTATAGTTAATTATTAAGTTAATAGTACTAGGATGGATAGGATCTGTATGTTGTATGCAGATACAGGAGGAAGTGACCACAGTTTGTGAACAGTTGGGGATGATTTTGATTGTAGTCAGCCATCTTCAGGCTGCTGCCTCTGTGTGTAGCAGTGAGAGAGAATCTGACATGTTGGCATGTCATATGGTACACCTCAGGTTTTGTTTCATATGCACACAAGATGTGCTGCTGAGGCACCTCGCAGCACACCAGCTGCAGGGTCCATACTCACCAAAAGGCTGTGACGCATTCACATTGCTCAAGGCAAAGAATCAACATGGAGGCTGGCTGTCTTGCCTTACCCATTCAGCCTGGGGGTGGACAGGTGGCCACTCCCTCAACAGGGTCCAAGCAGGCACATGGGGGGGGGGGGGGGGGTGCTAATTATTGGGAGTTCCAGTGTTAGCCATGTTACAGAACCACTTAGGGAAAGAGCATCCAGGTCAGGAAAGAAATTCAGTGTATGCTCAGTATCTCTATCAGGGTGCCTCACATGAGATATTGGAGGAGGCCCTGTCTGCAGCTGTTTAACATGCAAGGTGCAGACATCAGCAAGTTGTGGCTCATATCAGCACAAATGATATCCATCACTTGGGTTGTGAGGCCATCCTCAGTTCACATGTGTGACTAGCAGAAGTGATGAGAAATGCTGGCTTTGCTTATGGAGTACAAGCAGAGCTTATAGTCTGCAGCATTGATTGCAGAGTTGATTGGGGTCTGTTGTTTTGGAGCTGAGTGGAGGGTCTCAATCAAAGGTTTCATCAGTTCTGTGATGGTTGTGGCTGCAGATTTTTGGACATGTGTTATGGAGTGGAGAATTGTAGGATTCCACTTGACTGCAGTCAACAAAAATATTGTGTCTATCAAAGTCGAAATTGAGACTAACTGTGAAGTTATCTGAATGTGAGTGACAGACATGGGTGAACTCAAGTTAATTATTGGATGTTTTTACTAGCCATCGTGAAATTTTTAGAAATCACTCGAAGAAAATCTACACTCAGTAATGGAGATATACCCAGAGCATGCAATACTAGTTGGAGGTGACTTTAATCTGCCAAGTATATATTGGGATATCTGGGGATTCATTTGCTGTATGTTATAAGTAGTATTTCAGCAGACAGATTATGAAAATGTGGAAATTGGAAACATTTATTTCAGAGGAAATAATTTTTTTATAAACATAAATAAAACCACATATATGCAAGTACATGCAAACATCTGACTTAAACAATATTACTGTGAAGTTTGGAGACTTGAATCTAAAAGAGGCAGAAGCTTATAAATTCCTGGGCATGACAGTGAATAGGTACCTGACTTGAACCATATTACTGCGAAGCTTGGAGACTTGGATCTAAAAGAGACAGAAGCTTGTAAATTCATGGGCATGACAGTGAATAGGCACCTGACATGGGAGAAGCATACAAATAATATTTGTCATTAAGTGAGTAAAAATATATTTCTAATGAGAAAAAGTCAAGAACAATAAACACACAAACACTGCTGACAGTGTACAATGGGCTACTTTATTCACAAATTTCACACAGTATCCTGGTCTGGGGAAGCTGTGCAAAGGTGCACATACAAAGAGTACTAAAGCTAGAAAAGAGGCTGTAGGATGCATAATAAAATTATCTCCTAGAGACTCCTGCTGAAAAAGTTCAGGGAACTAAACATATTAACAAAAACATCACTATACATGTATGAAATGATTATTTATGTAGAAAGTAACCATGCTGCCTTGTTAAACAGAGATATCCGTAACTGTAACACAAGAAATAAAAATGGTTATCATACTAAAGGAAATCAGCTTTAATTAACTGACAAATAGCCTGTAAAAGCAGGATGCCATCTATGCAACAGTTTGCCAAACTATATAAAGATAACAGAAAATATGTCTGCTTTCAAAAATAAACTGAATATCACTTGATTAAAACTTGTCCAGTGTAAAAGAATAGCTTGAAGCAAAAAATTAATGTGATGCTTCATATTTAACTGTGCGAATACACTGATATCCAAATCCAAAACTAAAGCATCAAACAGAAATTTTGCAAGGTTGCGTTCATTTTGCCACGAAACAGTATAAACAGGTGATAGTATAGCAGAAACAATGTAAAGAATACATAACGTAAACAGCTACAACATGCATAATGTTAGACAAAAATGTTCTTCATTTTTTCCAAATTAATGGATTTGCACACACATTCTGACAACTGGTTAATGTGCTCAGTATGGGGTGTGACCGCCTCTGGCACAATACAGGCCTGCCAATGTCAGGGAATGCTGTGAATGAGTCATCAGCCTAACATTGCAGCAATAACACCCATTCTTCCTGCAGAGCTACTCACAAGTGCTGGAAAGTGGTTGGTGGATGCTGTCATGATGCAACCCATCTCCCTTTCGCATCCCAGACAAGCTCTATGGGATTCAAATAGGGAGAGCAAGCAGGCCATGTCGTGTGTGAAATATCTTCCATTTCCAAGAAAACATTGACAACCCACGCTCTATGAGGTCGAGCATTATTGTCCATCAGTACAGAGTCTGCACCCACAGCATCAACAACCACACTAGATGTTCCCTTCTGTGAAGATGCATCAGAGGTACACATACAGCATGTCTCCGGCAATAAAAGCCACTCTGCTGAAGCCTTTTGTACACTGTTTGCCTCAGTGAAACACATCCAGTGGATGCTGTCAGCTAAGATGCCAGTTGCCATGCAGTACTAAGACAGTACCATCGTGCCCTTACAGCCGAATAACAGTCCTCTGTCTCTCTGGAAGCAACAGAACAATTAACATTGGAAGTATTCTAGACCTTGTAGCTACAAAAAAAGACTGACCTTATTGACCAAGGATTAGTGATCATGATGTCATCATACCAACAGTGTTTACTAAAATTAATAAATCCATCAAGAAAACTAGGAGAGTATTTTTGCTAGAAGGAATGACCAGCATCCCAATTAGATGGTATGATGAACATAGAAGAATTATGTCAAAGTTTAAATTGATTGTACACCGTGCTCTCAAGAACTATGTGCTGAGTAAGTGGATTAACAATGGAAATGACTCATTGTGGTTTAGTAACAAAGTTCAGTAAATGTTGAGGAGGCATAGACTGTTGCACTCTCGGGTCAAAAAAGAATGCACCAAAGTCAACAGGCAAAAGTTAGTAGAAATTCATGCTTCTCTAAAAAGGTCTCTACACAAATTGTATAACAACTTCCACTGTCATACCTTAACAAGAAGCTGATAAAACGCTGGTCCCACATGTAATCACTAAGTGTGTCTAAGGGTTCTATCCGATCACTCGTTGACCAGTCTGGTGAGGCAATTGAAGAAAGCAAAGGGAGAGTTAAAGTTTTAAATGACTTATTTAAGAAATCATTTGTGCAGGAGGATTGTACAAGCATTCGATCATGTGACTGTTACACAGACTTCCATATGGAGGATATAGTAGTAGGCAGCCCTGGCTGAAAGAAGCAACTGAAAGAGTTGAAAGCAAATATGTTGCCAGGTTCAGATGGAATCCCAATTCAGTTTTACAGAGAGTACTCTACAGAATTGGCCCTTACTTCGCTTGCATTATCGTGGATCTCTCACCAAATGCAAAGTCCCAAGTGACGGGAAAAAAGGTGACTCCTGCATATAAGAAGGCTAAAAGAACAGCCCCACAAAATTTCTGACCAATATCTTTAATGTCAGTTTGCTGCAGAATTCTTGAACATATTCTGAGTTCAAATGCAATAATATTTCCATTGAGATGGAAAATCCTCTGTTCATAGATCAGCACAGATTCAGAAAGCATCGCTCACATGTAACTCAGATTGCCCTTTTCTCACATGATATTGTGTGAACCATGGATGAAGGACAACTCACAAATTTCATATTCATAGGTTTCCAGAAAGCATTTGACACAGTGCCCAACTGCATGCAGGTCTAAGTATATGAACTAGGTTCCCAGATATGTGAGTGTCTCAAAGATGTCTTATGTATTAGAATCCAGTATGTTGTCCTTGATAGCAAGTGTTCATCAGAGACAAGGGTAACGTTAAGAGTGGCCCATGGAAGTGTAATAGGACCAATCTTATTCTCTATATAGATAAATGATCTGATGGACAGGGTGGGTAGGGTGGGCTGTTGGTTGATGGAGATGTGATGACAGGAAGATATCATTGAGTGACTTAGACATGATCTATAGTTGGTGTGATGAATGCAAGTTGCTCTAAATCTAAAAAAAAAAAAAAAAAAAATAACTTAATGCACATGAGTAGAAAAAACAGTCCCATAATGTCTGAATACAGTGTTGGTGGTGAACTGCTTGACACAGCCATATTGATTAAATATCTAGGCATAATGTTGCAAAGTGATTTAAAAGGGCCAATACATAAGAGTAGTAGAGGAGAATGGTCAACTTTGGTTTATTTGTAAATTTTTGGGAATGTGTAGTTCATCTATAAAGGAGACTGTATGTAGAACAATAGTGTGACCCATTCTTGAGTATAGCTCAAGTGTTTGGGATCCCCAACAGGTTTGATTAAAGGAAGACATCAGACCAATTCAGAGGCAACATTTGTTACCAGTAGGTTTGATCGGTGGGTGAGTATTAGGAAAATGTTTCGTGAACTAAAGTGGGAGTCCTTGGATGGAAGATGATGACATTCTTTTCATGAAACACTATTGAGAAAGTATTAAGATGTGTTGTGTTTGTTCTTTTTGACAGGTCCAAAAGAATAGACACTATTTTTTGATTCAGTGGCCATGTATGTATATGATGTAAGAGAAATTCAGGCTTCCACCGCAATGGGGCACTGAAATAAATCCATTGATGACAAGTGAAAATTTGTGTGAACTGGGACTTGAACCTGAATTTCCCACTTTAAGTGAATGTGCCTTAACTGCTTTAGCTATCGGAGCAACTCAAATTCTCACTACACAAGTAGCATCCAGTTTCCATTATTATCATTACTCGTAGCTTCACCTGATTCCCGCAAGAGTTTGAATGTAATGTGCATCTCAATTTAAGCTGCCACTACTCGCCATCAAGGTGCATTATATTATTCACACATGAAAGAACAAACACCAGTTTTTGATTCAGTGACCATGTGTATATGTGGTGTAAGAGAAATTCAGGTCTCAGCCACAATCAAGCAATAAAATAAATTCAATGGCAGCAAGTGAAAATTTGTGCCAGACAGGAATTGAACCTGGTTTCACACTTTACTTGAGCAGTTGTCATAACTGCTTTGGCTATCTGAGCATACTTTCTGTCCAGTCCAGATTCTCAGTTTGTCGCACACTACACATGTAGTGCCCACTACCATTGGTCACAGCTCCAATTGATTCCTAGAGTTCAGACGTAATGTGCATCAGCACTGAAAGTAACATTGTTAACCATTAAGTCACATTTATATTGCTTATATATATATACATGATATCTGCTATTTTGGGCTCATACAGAGGCATATGGACTGTCATTTTGCTCTCACTCTATTTGCGAGTGGAACAGGAAAGGAAATGATTAGTTGTTGTACAATATACACTCTGCCGTGAAACATATGGTAGCTTGCGGAGAATGATTGTCAATGTAGATGTAAATATTACTGCAGAAGAGTGAATATTGTAAAAGTATTTTTTCTAATTTCAGGATTATCATAATAATATTTCGCTTTGGTCATTGTTTGTAAGCATTGTGTGATGTGGAAATTTAAAATTTCAGCATCTACATTGATGCTCCATGAGCCACCTGACAATATGTGGTGGAGGGTACTTCTGGTACTAACTGATCCTCCTCCCTTCCCTTTTCCAGTTGTGAATGGCACGTGGGAAGAATGGTTGTTGGTAAACCTTTGTATTACCGAATTTTTTCATCGTGGTCATTTCATGAGATGTATATTGGAGAAAGTAATATGTCATCTGGCTCTTCCAGGAAAGTATTGTCTTGAACTTTTGATTGTAACCCTCTGTGTCATGCACAATGCCTCTCTTGTAGAGTCTGTCACTGGAGTTTCCTGATCATCTTTATAATACTCTCATGCTGACTAAACAATCCCATGGTGAAATGTGCCGCTCTTCATTACTTGTGCCTTTAGATATTTTAAACTACTCTTGACCCTAATATATGTAAATAAACAGTGTTTGTGCTGGTGCAGTCATTGAGTAATGAGTGTTCTGCAGAGTAGCAGTAAGTAAGATTGCAAAATTAAGTACCTTACTGGTAGGGGAAACATTATATTTATGGCACCTGTGACCTATAGTATCAGAACTTTGACTAATTCTAAAAATAAAAACAAAGTAGAACCGTAGAGACAGAAAACTCACTTTTCAATGTACATTTGGGGTATTATTGATAACATACAGTACTTTACCTAAAAATTTAGAGATGGTGCTGTTTGGAATGCAATACATGTATTACAGTGATGATAAAGCACACCAGTTGCCAGATATTGCAATAATACTTGTAATTTAATGTGAGCTGGTGTTGCATCTTGCATATTCATATTAGGCTTTTGTATAGAGCCAGATAAGTGTCTCAGAAGGAATTCAAAATTGACTTTATTCATTCAAAAATTATTTTTGAATGACACTTTGCCCTCTGCATATAGCTTCCTTATTAACGTAGTGGATCCTACAAGATACCCAGTTCTGTTCCCAACATTTGTGCATCTGTTTTTTCTTTGTAAGTGTCAATGTGAGCTCTTCATCTAGAAGCTGTACAACCACATTAACTCCCATATGAACAACTCCAATTGTCACCTTATTGAGAGTTATGTAAGTAGCAGTTATGACTTTGGTATGTGGAAACAATAACATGTGCAGGGCTACTGGTAGGGAGATGCTTGTATAACTAATTTATGACTGTGGGAACCTGGATTAAGCTCAAAACATGACACGTGACATATGGTTTCCCACAAGGATCGGTATTGGGTCCACTTTTATTGTTAACCTACATAAATGATTTTCCAACCAGTTTAAAAGATGGTTCCAAAACTGTTGTGTTGTACATGGGCATTGCTGCAGCATACTTAAATCTGTCATAAAATATGCTCTAAGTCATTGATTGATTACAAAGATGATTAAGAATAATCCTGTTAAGTTAGTGTAAGATTGTAATATTCTGTTGAAAACACCATCGTAGACTGTAAAATTACTGCTCATTAGTGACCTGGTGAATTTTGTAACCTCCTTAGGCGCAATATTTTGTGAAACTACTGTCTCTGGGTGGTACATGGAGCATATGCACAAGTAAATTTAATGATTGTGTGTTTGATTGTTGACTAGTGGGTGCAATGTTTTCTGCCACTGTGAAGAAACAATCATTAAGTTATGTGGCTAATGGTTTTAAAGTGTCACTATTCCTGCTAGATATATTTTCTGAGGACTCCATTTGGATCACCATAACTATTTACTTCTTGCTTGATAACGTTTAAATTTATTCTTGTGTATTCTGGGATTATTTTTTTAATGCAATACTTGAGTTTTGGTTAATAACAGAATTTCACATCTGGCTGTAAAGATTTTTCAACTCTTGATTACAGCTTGTCTTCCTTGCACAAGATACATTAATCTAGAAATATCCATCTCTTGTCATTGCTTTTCTTTGCTTTTACCTGTGTTATTTTTAAGGGAAAACAAGACTCAAAGTATCATAAAACATGTTTAAGAAAGATTTAAATTTCCCACCTACACAGTCTGTTTCATAAATTTCTCCCTAATCACCATAATTAATTCATTGTTTATTGTTCACTGATACAGTACTTTTCTTTTATGATGTAGACCTAACTGCCCAGTATATTTTATTGTTAACATTTGATGATTATACACATATAAACTATTGATCATTGGTTTTACAGCTAAATCACTACATGTTTTTGGGCTTAAAAACTTGTTTATTGCTGCTGCACTATATTATTCTATATAAAATATTACTATGCATTAATTCCCCCCCATGAACCATGGACCTTGCCGTTGGTGGGGAGGCTTGCGTGCCTCAGCGATACAGATAGCCGTACCATAGGTAAAACCACAACGGAGGGGTATCTGTTGAGAGGCCAGACAAACGTGTGGTTCCTGAAGAGGGGCAGCAGCCTTTTCAGTAGTTGCAAGGGCAACAGTCTGGATGATTGACTGATCTGGCCTTGTAACAATAACCAAAACGGCCTTGCTGTGCTGGTACTGCGAACGGCTGAAAGCAAGGGGAAACTACGGGCGTAATTTTTCCCGAGGGCATGCAGCTTTACTGTATGGTTAAATGATGATGGCGTCCTCTTGGGTAAAATATTCCGTAGGTAAAATAGTCCCCCATTCGGATCTCCGGGCGGGGACTACTCAAGAGGATGTCGTTATCAGGAGAAAGAAAACTGGCGTTCTACGGATCGGAGCGTGGAATGTCAGATCCCTTAATCGGGCAGGTAGGTTAGAAAATTTAAAAAGGGAAATGGATAGGTTAAAGTTAGATATAGTGGGAATTAGTGAAGTTCGGTGGCAGGAAGAACAAGACTTCTGGTCAGGTGACTACAGGGTTATAAACACAAAGTCAAATAGGGGTAATGCAGGAGTAGGTTTAATAATGAATAGGAAAATAGGAATGCGGGTAAGCTACTACAAACAGCATAGTGAACGCATTATTGTGGCCAAGATAGATACGAAGCCCACACCTACTACAGTAGTACAAGTTTATATGCCAACTAGCTCTGCAGATGACGAAGAAATTGAAGAAATGTATGATGAAATAAAAGAAATTATTCAGATAGTGAAGGGAGACGAAAATTTAATAGTCATGGGTGACTGGAATTCGAGTGTAGGAAAAGGGAGAGAAGGAAACGTAGTAGGTGAATATGGATTGGGGCTAAGAAATGAAAGAGGAAGCCGCCTGGTAGAATTTTGCACAGAGCACAACTTAATCATAGCTAACACTTGGTTTAAGAATCATGACAGAAGGTTGTATACATAGAAGAACCCTGGAGATACTAAAAGGTATCAGATAGATTATATAATGGTAAGACAGAGATTTAGGAACCAGGTTTTAAATTGTAAGAGATTTCCAGGGGCAGATGTGGACTCTGACCACAATCTATTGGTTATGACCTGCAGATTAAAACTGAACAAACTGCTAAAGGGTGGGAATTTAAGGAGATGGGACCTGGATAAACTGAAAGAACCAGAGGTTGTACAGAGTTTCAGGGAGAGCATAAGGGAACAATTGACAGGAATGGGGGAGAGAAATACAGTAGAAGAGGAATGGGTAGCTTTGACGGATGAAGTAGTGAAGGCAGCAGAGGATCAAGTAGGTAAAAAGACGAGGGCTAGTAGAAATCCTTGGGTAACAGAAGAAATATTGAATTTAATTGATGAAAGGAGAAAATATAAAAATGCAGTAAATGAAGCAGGCAAAAAGGAATACATACGTCTCAAAAATGAGATCGACAGGAAGTGCAAAATGGCTAAGCAGGGATGGCTATAGGACAAATGTAAGGATGTAGAGGCTTATCTCACTAGGGGTAAGATAGATACTGCCTACAGGAAAATTAAAGAGACCTTTGGAGATAAGAGAACCACTTGTATGAACATCAAGAGCTCAGATGGAAACCCAGTTCTAAGCAAAGAAGGGAAAGCAGAAAGGTGGAAGGAGTATATAGAGGGTCTATACAAGGGCGATGTACTTGAGGACAATGTTATGGAAATGGAAGAGGATGTTGATGAAGATGAGATGGGAGATACGATACTGCATGAAGAGTTTGACAGAGCACTGAAAGACCTGAGTCGAAACAAGGCCCCCGGAGTAGACAACATTCCATTGGAACTACTGACGGCCTTGGGAGAGCCAGTCCTGACAAAACTCTACCATCTGGTGAGCAAAATGTATGAAACAGGTGAAATACCCTCAGACTTCAAGAAGAATATAATAATTCCAATCCCAAAGAAAGCAGGTGTTGAAAGATGTGAAAATTACCGAACAATCAGTTTAATAAGCCACAACTGCAAAATACTAACACGAATTCTTTACAGATGAATGGAAAAACTAGTAGAAGTCGACCTCGGGGAAGATCAGTTTGGATTCCGTAGAAATACTGGAACATGTGAGGCAATACTGACCTTACGACTTATCTTAGAAGAAAGATTAAGGAAAGGCAAACCTACGTTTCTAGCATTTGTAGACTTAGAGAAAGCTTTTGACAATGTTGACTGGAATACTCTCTTTCAAATTCTAAAGGTGGCAGGGGTAAAATACAGGGAGCGAAAGGCTATTTACAATTTGTACAGAAACCAGATGGCAGTTATAAGAGTCGAGGGACATGAAAGGGAAGCAGCGGTTGGGAAGGGAGTAAGACAGGGTTGTAGACTCTCCCCGATGTTATTCAATCTGTATATTGAGCAAGCAGTAAAGGAAACAAAAGAAAAATTCTGAGTAGGTATTAAAATCCATGGAGAAGAAATAAAAAGTTTGAGGTTCGCCGATGACATTGTAATTCTGTCAGAGACAGCAAAGGACTTGGAAGAGCAGTTGAACAGAATGGATGGTGTCTTAAAGGGAGGATATAAGATGAATATCAACAAAAGCAAAACGAGGATAATGGAATGTAGTCGAATTAAGTCAGGTGATGTTGAGGGTATTAGATTAGGAAATGAGACACTTAAAGTAGTAAAGGAGTTTTGCTATTTGGGGAGCAAAATAACTGACAATGGTCGAAGTAGAGAGGATATAAAATGTAGACTGGCAATGGCAAGGAAAGCGTTTCTGAAGAAGAGAAATTTGTTAACATCGAGTATAGATTTAAGTGTCAGGAAGTCATTTCTGAAAGTATTTGTATGGAGTGTTGCCATGTATGGAAGTGAAACATAGACGGTAAATAGTTTGGACAAGAAGAGAATAGAAGCTTTTGAAATGTGGTGCTACAGAAGAATGCTGAAGATTAGATGGGTAGATCACATAACTAATGAGGAAGTATTGAATAGGATTGGGGAGAAGAGAAGTTTGTTGCACAACTTGACCAGAAGAAAGGATCGATTGGTAGGACATGTTCTGAGGCATCAAGGGATCACCAATTTAGTATTGGAGGGCAGTGTGGAGGGTAAAAATCGTAGGGGGAGACCAAGAGATGAATACACTAAGCAGATTCAGAAGGATGTAGGTTGCAATAGGTACTGGGAGATGAAGAAGCTTGCACAGGATAGAGTAGCATGGAGAGCTGCATCAAACCAGTCTCAGGACTGAAGACCACAACAACAACATGCATTAATTTACTCGTCGTAGCTGGCAATCAGTCGCAGCAGAAGTCCTGGAAAACAGCTACTGAAAAAAAAAACTATAAAGTTGTTTAAATAATTAATCCAGCATCATGTTTCAGTTGAATATTTATACAATCTCAAAGTAAATAAAAGTATCTTTACAAATGTGAAATAAGTTGTAACATACTTACAATAACGAAATAAATCATGGTCAATAAGCTTCATGCTTTTTGCCCAAATACACACAAAGTACTGACTCCCTTTGCCAACATGGCTGTAACTGTTTATACTTTCTTAACCATCCCGAACAATCCTCGGCATTGTTTAGAATCATTTTTTGATTGATTGACAGTTAAAATTGACATAGAAAAACTGAAAATACATATATAAATGTATGTTTACACCAGAACAGCTAGTACACTATGATATTAGTACATGTCTGTTATTTTATTTGAGAATAAATACTCGAATATGAAATTACAGTAATGAATTTTCATATTTTATTAATTACTAGAGGTTCTCTTCATGGAAAATGTTCTCTTCATTTACAGAGCTTCTACACATTAGTGTAATTAGGTTTCCATAATTATTTTCTTCGTAACTTTTCCACAAGTACATATTCCCATACACTTCTATGTCAGAAATAGCTGTTTATGGTTAAAATTTGTGTGTTTAAATGGGTTTCAATTAGACTGTTATGTTTCAACAACCTTCAAAAGGATTTATGAAACTGAAAGTTGAACAAAACCTTTTCTGACCGATCTATGTAACAGTACTCATTTTACAATCAATTGGATGAACAAACAATTTGCAAAAGATATGTGCAACCAAACACGTAAAATTATCATAAATTATTTTGTATCAAATTCAGCTAGATTAAACAAAATATTAATTAATAGCATGAAGAAAGAACAAATTAATTCACAGAATTTGTCTCCAGCATGTATTACAACATGAATAAGAGGTAAATGCATTTCAATCAGAAAATTATCTATAGGAAGTTAGCTGAATTGGCCTTGTTTCTGTATATTTATGTCTGTCATTAGAGCCTCCAGGTTCTCCTGAGTGCAATGGAGACACTGGTGTCAATAACTCTTTCTCAATATTGGCGATGCATTGTGGAACAAGCGTTAGTATCGGATACTATAATACTCGAAATCCCTATTACTTTGTATTTAGCCATCTCCTATCTTTGGCAAGTACACCTAGTATTAGACCATAATATAACAAAGTGTTCAGTCTCCTCTATGTGCAATGAAGAACATGAACTGAAGTACACTGTAGACCTCTGCTCGTTGGAAGTTCTTCGTTGCAAAAACCTGAAATGTGGCTCATACTCCACTCCTTATGATCATCATATATTGTGTAATTCATTCTTTTGAATAGAATAGTTCAGTCCAGCAAAATTCCAACTGTTCATACTTAAACATTTCCTGCCTTAAATCTCATACTGCAATTTTAACTTGTTCTTTGATAACATATCACTAAAATCATACTAGTACAAAAATTTTCAAGTGCTATGGTACTATTTTCTGTACTTTATATTGAAATTTACATATAGCATTGAATAACTAAATATTTGATTATCATATAGTTCAATTAAACTCTTGGAGTATAGTTCCCCAACAGTTAGTATAATTCATTCTACATGCATAGAATGGAATGTCTGACCAATTCCAAACTTTCAATTTTTTCATTTGTCAAGACACTTCTGATGCTTCGTTTCTGTCTTTACAAAACATATAATGATTATTTTTTATGAAAATTTACGCAGCTACAATCATTGCCTCTTCCTTCGCAGTATGTGTTAACATATAGTAGTATCATACCCCACAACCATCATGGAATATAGTTATGTGATAGAGAGTAGTGTTGGTGAGCCATTCCTCATGATAATTAAAAAAAAAACATTAGTAAGTGAGCCATTCCTCACAATAATTACAAACATTAGGAGTGACCATTCCTCACGATATTTAACAAACATTACACAGGGTAGTACAAAGTGTAGTAGATGAGTCATTCCTCATGATAATATATTAACAGAGCATATTTGCAAATACATAAGTGTTCACAACTTTGAGTGCTGGTATATAGCAAAAGGGAAAAAAAATACATACAACAAACTTAGACATTGATAAATATAGAGAGTAGTGTAAGTGAGCCATTCCTCACGGTATTTAACAAACATTATACATGGTAGTACAGAGTGTAGTAGGTGAGTCATTCCTCATGTGTATGGCAGAGTATAGCTACATCTAATAATGCAGAAATGTTAGCTTGATTCCTGGTTCCTCCTATAAAATAGGCTTTAGTCATTTAGTAGGCTGACACGGTAAATGAGAAGAATCTCAGCGAGAAGGACATAAGCATGTGGACAGAGGCAAGGATAGCTTGGTACTCTAATGAGAAGTAAGAAATGAAATAGAAGATTCAGATACTGGTATATAGCAAAGTAAATACATAAGCAAATGTTTACCATTTGGGTGACAACATACAACAAAATCCACCATAAATAAATAATATAGTTTGACAGAGCATAATTACATCTAATAATGCAAAAATGCTAGCTTGTTCCCCGGATCCCCTATAAAATAGGTTTTAGTCTCTTAATAAAGCTGACATGGTAGGGTCTCAGCAATAGAGACATACGCATGTGGACAGAGGGAAGGGTAGCTTGGTACTCTAATGAGAAGTAAGAAATGAAATAGAAGGTTCAGAGTATTGGAGTTGAAGAAGAAAAGATGACAGACCCAAAGACAGGAAACCCCCCTACCCAGGACCCCCAGCGTTCCAGTACTTCACTGTGGCACCGGAGGGAGAACAGTGTTCAGCATTACCTGCAGAACGGACTTGCCACAGCTTCACCTTCCAGTCCCCAAAAATTAACGGCAACACTCCCTATTCACTCATCAAGGAAGGGTGAACAATTATCATTCTGCAGGACAGAGTAAATTACATATATAATGCTGTACTGGTTAACCAAGTAACAAATGCTAGATCCGACCAGCTGACTTACAAGCAGTCCCTCTAGTATCTGGGTATGATCAAACATAATCAATTACATAAACATGAGATATTGAAACCTGTGACACATCTGAGACATCTTCATCTACATCTACATGGATACTCTACAAATCACATTTAAGTGCCTGGCAGAAGGTTCATCAAACCACCTTCACAATTCTCTATTATTCCAATCTCGTATAGCGTGCGGAAAGAATGACCACCTATATCGTTCCGTACAAGCTCTGTTTTCCCTTATTTTATCATGGTGACTGTTCCTCCCTATGTAGGCCGGTGTCAACAAAATATTTTTGCGTTCGGAGGAGAAAGTTGGTGATTGGAATTTCGTGAGAAGATTCTGTCGCAATGAAAGACGCCTTTCTTTTAATGATTCACAGCCCAAATCCTGTATCATTTCTGTGACACTCTCTCCGATATTTCGCGATAATACAAAACGTGCTGCCTTTCTTTGAGCTTTGTCGATGTACTCCATCAGTCCTCTCTGGTAAGGATCCCACACCGCATAGAGAGAGAGAGAGAGAGAGAGAGAGAGAGAGAGAGAGATGGAGCTGCACCTACTGAGATATAGAGAAAGTCATTTTCACCCTGCTCAGTGCTTGAATGTACCAAGACATATCAGGCATATTAGTTCAATGTACCCTCCACCATGCATTTCATAGTGCCTTGTGGTGCGGAGTACATATGTAGTTGCATAGTGTAGGCAGTCTCCTTAGTAGGTCTGCTACATTTTCTAAGTGTCCTGCCAATAAAACATGGTCTTTGGTTAACCTTCCCCACAACATTTTCTGTGCGTTCCTTCCAATTTAAGTTGTTTGTAATTGTAACACCTAGGTCTTTAGTTGAATTTACAGCTTTTAGATTAGACTAATTTATCGTGTAACTGAAGTTTAACGAGTTTCTTTTAGCACTCATGTGGATGACCTCACATTTTTCATTATTTAGGATCAACTGCCACTTTTCACACCATTCAGATATTTTTTATGAGTCGTTTTGCAGTTTATTTTGATCTTCTGATGACTTTATTAGTCGATAAACGACAGCATCATCTGCAAACAACCAAAGACGGCTGCTCAAGTTGTCTCCCAAATCGTTTATATAGATAAGGAACAGCAAAGGGAATGCCTGAAATAACTTCTGTTTTACTCAATGACTTTCCATCAATTACTACGAACTGTGACCTCTCTGACAGGAAATCGCAAATCCAGTCACATAACTGAGACGATATTCCATAAGCACGCAATTTCACTAGGAGCCGCTTGTGCGGTACAGTGTCAAAAGCCTTCCGGAAATTCAGGAATATGGAATTGATCAGAAATCCCTTGTGAATAGTACTCAGCACTTCGTGTGAATAGAGAGCTAGTTGTGTTTCACAGGAACGATGTTTTCTAAACCCATGTCAACTGCGTGTCAATAGACCATTTCCTATGAGGTAATTCATAATGTTTGAACACAGTATATGTTCTAAAATCCTGCTGCATATCGACGTTAACGATTTGGGCCTGTAATTTAGTGGATTACTCCTACTACCTTTCTTGAATATTGGTGTGACCTGTGCAACTTTCCAGTCTTTGGGTACGGATCTTTTGTCGAGCGAACAATTGTATGTGATTGTTAACTATGGAGCTAATTGCATCAGCGTACTCAGAAAGGAACCCTACTGGTATACAGTCTGGACCAGAAGACTTGCTTTTATTAAGTGATTTAAGTTGCTTCACTACTCCGAGGATATTTACTTCTACGTTACTCATGTTGGCAGCTGTTCTCGATTTGAATTCTGGAATATTTACTTCTCCACCTGGTATGCACACAGAGTGCACATTGGTTTTGTTACTCTCCTTGTCAGCCAAGTTCCTAAGCGGCTCCATAATGCGGCTGACGTTGGAGCTCCCAACTACCAATAATCTCACCCTCTGCGATTGCCCGGATCTAGCAGGCTGAGTGGTTTCCTCTGAAACAGGAAGGTGACAGCATTCAGCTCAGCGATAGTGTCAGCCACAGACAATACCTGGAACCTGTTTGTCAGACAAACCAGGGAGTCCTTACATGCAGCTGCCTGGGAAGTCTTTCGCCGCCTGCTTCGCCCCGGGGTGACCTCCCACTCAACCACAGGGAGGGGTCGGCCTCAATGCGAGCAATAACTGGGTTTGCCACCTGTGAGGACCGATCGGAGGACTGACGTGCTGGATGTCCGTTGGGTCCCCACTGCTGGACCACAACAGTGGTGCCCATCCACTGCAGCCTCAAGCTGCATAACTGAAGCTATCACAGCCTGAAGCGAAATTCTCATTTGCGATCTTAGTGAAATTTTGTATATTTTGGTCTGTTTCTGTGAATTTCTTTACGAAATCTTTGTTGAGCTTTTCCAATTGAAACACTTCAACAGTAGCAACTTTTTTGAAATTGTCCACGGAATCTAGGCTGTCTTCGAATTTTTGGTAACTGTCTTTTGTCTCGCGAATTTGGGTCCTTGTTTGTCTAATTTTTTATCGATTGAATCAAGTTTTTGATCAAGATTGATTCTATGCTCGTCAGTTGACCATTTTTATTGTTCCATAAGCTGAACTAACCTACCCTATTTCATTGTCCCGATTAACTACATTATTATCAGTAATATCTACGCTATTTTCCATGTTTCCATTAACCTCCCCATTATCATCAACTTCTATATTGTTGTTAACCTCCCTATTATCCTCCATAATGACAATGCAGATGAAAAACAATTTCCAAAATTAAAATTAAAATAAGTTTTGTACTCACAGTTTGTTTTTCCACGTTGCATTTTACATAAGCCTCATTAAGTGCTTCTTTGTAGTTTTGTTCCTTTTCTTCGTTATTCAGTTATCAAAAAAATGGAATAATATTTCAACAAGCGAATTAACTCTGAAACAAAATACAAGATTAGTTTACAGAATTACACTGCATCCCAGCTCCATACACCACATAAAATGTTACTATGCGTTAATTTACTCATCGTAGCTGGCAATCTGTCGCAGCAGGAGTCCTGGAAAACAGCTACTGTAAAAAAATAACTATAAAGTTATTTAAATAATTAATCCATTATCATGTTTCAGTTGAATATTTATTACAATCTCAAAGTAAATAAAAGCATCTTCACAAATCTGAAATAAGTTGTAACATACTTTCAATAATGACATAAATCATGGTCAACAAGCTACATGCTCTGTGTCCAAATACACTCAAAGTACTGACTCCCTTTGCCAACATGGCTGTAACTATGGCTGACCAAACTTGGTAGCATTAATTTCCAGAGTATAGGGTGTATGATTTCTGTGCATCACAGCACCACTGTCTGATTCCAACTATGGCCATCTGGTGCCGTGATCAGTCATCATGATTCATAGTCTCACACACCTGACCAGTCACAGTGCATTTGTTGATGTGCAAACATGAGATTGGACAAAAGGGGCAGGGCAATATTGGTGAAGCTCTATTATCAAATCAACAGTAGTGTTGCAGCCACACTTCGAGAATATTGTCAGCTGAAAGGATTACAGAAGGGTCCCCTTTCTCCACCTGCTGTGTGATGAAGAAGTTTGAATCAACTGGAGAATTGGGTGTCGCTCCAGGAAGAGGCCAACGACCGGTTGCACCACAGGTGGTTGATGAAATCACTGTTGCTATGGCAGACAGTCTTGTGTGAAATTCCTGATCATCAGGCAGTGCACGTGCTGTGTCATGACAGTTGAACATTCTGTGGTCGACTGCATGGAAGGTGCTTCAAATCATTTTTTGATGGTATCCATACAAAATCCATGTCATATAGCAGCTTGCACCACAAGACACACAATGATGTGTTCACTTCACTCTCCACTTTCTTGAAAGGATTGAAGTTGATGAGGGCTCACCCTGGATCATCCTATGGACAGACAAAACTTATTTTTCTCTGACGGGTGACGTGTAGGGATCTTCACCTCCAGTTACTGTGCGTGAATTTCCTCTGTATGGGGAACGTGTCACTGTACAGTGTGACTTCATGGCTACAGTCACCATTGGCCTAGATTGGCACTCAAGGACAAAAGACATGCAGTGTGACTTGCCAGTGTTACTGCAATATGTTTCGCCAGCTTGTCATACCCGCCGTACAGGAGAGAGACACATAGAACTCGACAGCTTTCAAGCAAGATGGGACCCCACCACTCATCACTTATGGGGTTCATCTGCTTCTCTGAAACACATTTGGAAACAATTGAATTATCAGCTGATCATTTCCAAATGCTTGGTTGACATGATCACTTGATCTCACTCACTATGGTTTCTGGTTGTGGGCTACCTGAAGGACAGGGTTTACCAGGGAAACATTCACACATGTGCTGATCTGAAGTGCAGCATATCAAGAGAGGTAGCCAGTATACCTACGGACATGCTTTGTTCTGCTGTGCAGTATGCAATCCTACACTTTCAGACTCATCTGGACACTGATGGGCGTCATATGAGCTCCTTTTGTAGCAGTAACGGTACCAGTATGTAATGGTATGAGGTACCGTAGCAGCACATTAAAAACATTTCAATTTAATTGATTTTACATTATTTCTCTTCCCCATGTACTTGAAGTTAATGCTACCAAGTTTGGTGCTCATATGGTAATTAGTTTCCATGTTATAACATGTTAAATGGGGAAAGTTTAATTATAACCACATGGTATTTATGGCTGGTGATCTCAGCTCAAAGCAGGCACCATGGATCTTGATAATCATCAACTACAGTGGAAGGTGCCTACTGCAGGTGGCTGAGAAACTCCATGCACGGGATTGTGGGTCGAATGAACCGACATACTACCCCCATGGAGAACATCATGATGTGCTTGATACAGCTGTCACAAAAGGCATCAATAAGTTTATGACAACTGATGTTCTAAAAGCCCTGCTTTCTGATAATCTGCCTGTCATATTCAGACTGGACATGTAATCAGTGACCACAGGCATCAAGAAGAATCTTTTTGTAACCATGTGTCATGCTGCTTGGTGTGACCACTGGCTAAAAATGTACACCATGTTGATGACCATGTTGATACTTTCAGCACCACCATTCTTGTAACCCTAACAGCATCTATTCTGGTACCAAGAAGAATGTGGAACTCTACCTATGGAAATTCAAGAAATGAGCAGGGAGAACCATTGTCTGTGCAAATATTGGCACCTTATGAGAGACCTCAATGTAAGCTAAGAATTAATTTGTTTGGGAAGAAAATTAAAATGGCACTCTCCAATCGTAAACACCAACAAGGGGCTGACAAAGTCTCCTTCTGACAACATGACACATCAGCATGGTACAATTGCCAGGACACGAATACCATTCCTGGAAACTGCAGCAGGGATACTCTACTGGCCTGAAGAAAAAGCGAATGCCCTTGTTGATGTTTTTCAAGATAACTTCAGACCATTTGACAATCGCCATGATTTATAAAACACCCACGATGTTATGTAGAGTATCACCACTTTCCTGACAGGGAATAGTGATGAAAAGAGGACATCCCACCAATCACTGCAGAATAAGTGACCTGTGTGTTATAATGTCAAGTTGAACACATATATTTCAAAAACGACACAACACATGTAAGTCACAGAGCAAGTTGACAAGCAAGACATGTGAACACATTAACATTCAAATCAGCACTGGGTCCAAGTCTGGCAGATGCTGGCCGGCTGGCCTCTTAGGCGGCGCGGCTGCACATGGCTGTCAGACAACGCCGCATGTAGAGGACACGCGTAATTGTGCGGCGGCACTTTGAATGATCGGCGAGTCACAACACTTTTCCCTCCTTTGAAATTTTTGCACTGGTCTTGATCGAGGTGGCCTGTAGATTGCTAACATCCATAGGCGTTGCTTGACTGGCCGTAAAGTCTCCAGGAGGAGGCTTCCCATACGGACGGAAGTGGCCCTGATGATAACAGGTCGAGATGACAGAAGACGTAGGGGTCGAATCTGCTGGGGCCCTGCGCACCAATCTCCCCATTGCGGCAAGTCCGGTTGATATAACAGGAGACATGAGCGATGTGTCGGCGTCCGTAGGAGAAGGAGGCGAATAGAGTTGCTCTGACAGATGATGGTCATCCGGTTCCTGCATGGGCACGTCTCCTGGTGGCGTCCGTTCTTGTGCTGGCACCGAGATGATGGTGGGAGGGCTGCATTGTGAGTAATGAGAGATGCCAAGATCCCAAGCATCAGGTAGAGCCAAAGGTGGTGTAGCGGCATTTTGAACAGGCGTTGCCGGCACACGAGGCCGAAGCTGGTCCGAATGACGCACTGCAACACCCGTGTCCATCTGGATTTCATACAAGTGTCGGCCACGGTGTTGTAAGATGCAGCCTGGGCTCCATTTTGGCCGCCTACCATATCGCCGTACCCATACAAGGTCGCCGGCGGTGAACCAGCCAAGTGAAGGCACCTGCGGCTGTGAGGAGGAAGGCCGCAGAAGATGAAGTAGCATGTGGGGCTGTCGGCCATGTAAGAGGTCAGTCGGGCTGTGGTCGCCCATGGGGGTGAAACGGTAAGAAGCCAGAAATTGGAGAAGCGCATCATCAGCAGCAGAAGAAGTCAGGAGCTTCCGCATTTGAGCCTTAAATGTGCAGACCAGTCGTTCAGCCTCACCGTTTGCTTGTGGATGGAACGGAGGGGCCGTGACATGCATGATGCTGTGGCGAGCACAAAAATCTGTAAATTCAGAAGAGGCAAATTGCGGACCATTATCAGTAACAAGAGTAGAAGGAAGGCCTTCCAAAGAAAAAATGTGGGCGAGAGCACTTCTAGTTGCCGCGGTGGTAGGCGACTTGCAACGGACAATGAAAAGAAAGTTAGAGTAGGTGTCAATTACGAGTAGCCAATAAGTACCTAAAAAAGGTCCTGCGAGGTCAGCATGAATGTGCTCCTAGGGCTTCTCAGGCGAAGGCCACGTTGACAAAGATGACTTCGGGGCGGCGGCCTGTGACGCACAAGGGCCGCAGGCAGTGACCATGTGTGCTATTTCAGAGTCGATGCCAGGCCAGTGCACATGACGGCATGCCAGAGATTTTGTGCGAGAGACATCCCAGTGCCCTTGGTGAAGGAGGTGCAAGACCGAAGCATGCAAAGACGCAGGTACCACAACGCGCAGCGAAGCATTGTTGGTGGAAAGGAGGATAACACCATCCCTAGCTGTGAGGCGGTAGCGCAAAGCATAGTAGTTCCGCAACGGATCAGAAGTCTTAGCGGACGGACAATCTGGGCAACCCTTCTGAATACAGTGTAAAACCCGGGAGAGGGTAGAGTCAGAACCCGTAGCAGCCGCCAGCTGGTCACCGGTGATGGGGAATCTGTCCAAACCCGCTGCTCTGCAACATCCAGGTGGAAACACAAAAGTTCGTCCCTATCGAATGCCAGATCAGGACCCATGGGAAGGCGAGACAGTGCATCAGCATTCGCACATTGAGCCGTCGGCTGGAAATGAATCTCATAATTGAACCGAGACAAGTAAAGAGCCCAATGCTGGAGGCGGTGTGCAGCCTTGTCGGGAAGCGACATTGATGGATGAAACAAGGAAACAAGTGGTTTGTGGTCTGTAACAACATGAAATTTGGATCCATAAAGAAAAACACCAAACTTACGAAGAGCATAAGTAATGGCCAAAGCTTCTTTTTCAATTTGAGAATATTTTCGTTGGGCATCCGTGAGCGTTTTGGAGGGATAAGCAATGGGTTGTTCAGAATCGTCAGAAAAATGTTGCACAAGATTCTGAAGATGTTCTTCAGTGGTTCTTCAGTGGTGGAGCCAGTGATAACAATGTAGTCCATGTAATTGATACACCCAGGGACAGGGAGCAATAATTTTTCCAAGAATCGCTGAAAGAGAGCAGGGGCACTGGCAACCCTGAATAGCAGTCGTTGGTATTGATAGAGGCCGAAAGGTGTGTTAAGGACCAGAAACTGCCGGGAAGCAGTGTCGAGAGGAAGTTGATGATAAGCTTCCGACAGGTCAATTTTAGAAAAATACTGGCCTCCCGCAAGTTTAGTGAACAATTCTTCAGTTCGGGGCATAGGGTAATTGTCGATGAGGCATTGAGCATTTACAGTGGCTTTGAAATTGCCACAGAGATGAATATCACCATTGGGCTTAACAACGACAATGGCAGGAGAGGACCAATTACTTGAAGTGACAGGAAGCAAGACCCCTGAAGCAGTGAGATGATCCGGCTCCCATTTTACCCGATCACAAAGGGCTGATCGGATAATAGCATCCCATACCAAGGAATCTGTGTAGGATTCTTTGTGAACGTCAGTAACAACTTGACACTTTCGACTGAGGCCATGAAGCTCAGCAGCCCAAGCGTGATAGGATTGATTCGGTTGTTTTTGACAACTATAAAGGCAACACGAGAGGCTACCACATGCGTTTGCTTATGAAAATATACGGACAGAAGTGAACACATTTTAGCAAAGGACAAAGACGTAGGATCTTTCAAAGGAGCCAATTGCAACAACAACCGATACATTTGAGGTGGAATCCATGAAAGGAAGAGAGACTTACACGTTTGTTCGGACATGAAATGCCAAGAAGTGCTGTCAAAGATGTTTTTCGTAATCAGACCAGTCTTGCGCCGTCTCGTCGTAAGGAGGAAAAGGAGGTATAGACAATGAAGAGAAACGGTCCGCATTGGATGCTGCGATGAAATCGCCGACGTGAGAAGCGTTTGCTGTTCAATGAGACCTTGCAATAGTTGCTCGACAGTAGCCATGGAAACCTGTGGGTCAATGATGAAAAGGAAAAATCGACCACCTTGTCGCCAATTGTTATAATGTCAAGTTGAACACATATATTTCAAAAATGACACAACACATGTAAGTCACAGAGCAAGACATGTGAACATGTCAACATTCAAATCAGCACTGGGTCCAAGTCTGGCGGATGCTGGCTGGCTGGCCGCTTAGGTGGCGCGGCTGCTGCATGGCTGGCAGACAGCGCTGCATGTAGAGGATGCGCGTAATTGCGCGGCGGCACTTTGAATGATCGGCGAGTCACAACACTGTGTTATAAGAGCTTTACCAAATAACAATGCTCCAGGACTCCCATGAGATCCCAGGAACTTCCACATGAAGCCTACAACTACCTGGCAGATATCTTCACCAACATCATCAGACACAAAAAGTATCCAAGCAGCTGGAAGCATATAGCTGTGATTGTACTATCAAAAATTGGGAAGTGTCACAGAGAACCAAATAATTACAGACCAGTCAGCCTCCTGCCTCAATTAAGTAAGGTCTTGGAGTGGCTACTCCTTAGAAGATTAACACGACACATCAGTACAAAGGATTGAACAGTTCAGAATTCGTGAAGGACATTCACCACTCAACAAGTCATAAGGGTGGTGGAAGAAATCATCACCGCTTGCACCAAAAGAGAGTACTGTGGAGCACTATTCCTATATGTACTGAAAGCCTCCAACAAGGTGTGGCACCAGTGCGTGATTCGGAAGCTAAATGAAATGGGCTTCCCTGGAACATGAGTTAACTGATCGCCTCATATTTAGAATATCATAGGTTCATGCTGAGGGTCGAAGAAGAACTGAAAAAAATGCTGAAAAGTTCCACCAAAGGCAGGATTGGCAATTTACAGGATGGTTATCCACACAGGGATGGATTATGGAATACAGAAGCAAATATTCATCTTCGCAGACTGTAGACACAGCAGAACAGTTTCTTGCAAAGTATATTGCATGTGCCATACAATTTCCCAGCTAAGTACCTGCACTGCTGCAACAAGACTGCTGCCAACCTAAACAGAAAAGTGATGGATTGAATCTTTATTCAAGGGCCTTGGTAACCTACATGCAGCCAAAGGTTGCTACAAAAGACCAATAGACCTACTGCACATTTAGTTGGCCAGAATAAATAAGAACCTTGACTCATTTTCTGCTCAATTGATGACACTGTAATAAATATAAGTTTACACACCCTCTTTTAATCCTGAATATAGTAGTAAACACCTTTGGGCAAAAACTACATTAAAAGCCAAACTGTGAAGAATGTGGTGTCAGCCAGTCAGTGTGCCAGGTTTCATTAATCATTGTCATACAGTCCTGGAACATGGTGTGATGGTATGAGGGAGCATTAGGTGTACAACATGATCATCTCTGATTTGCAGTGTCAGTACTTTGTACAGCATCTGCTACATTTCTGGTATGTTAAGGCCGGTGTGTGTGTCCTATCTTTTAGGTCTCAATAATGATATCTGTCAGCCAGATAATGCAGGAATGCATTCTTCCTCTGCTGTCCTGACCTGCCTTGATACAGAGTGAGTTTGACTGTTGTCATAACCAGCACATTATCCATATCTCTCACCTACTGAAAACATATGGTCATGTATTATCAACAAACTGGCACATAACACTCACTAGCCACAATGACTGATGAACTCTGCCACAGAGTTGAAGCAGTACGGAATGACATACCCGTATCTGTCATCCAGGCTTAGTTTCACTCAATACCAAGTCCCACATTGTCTACAAATTAGATCATGTATTCTTCCCACCACACTGTATGTACACAATAAGTAATATTATGTTATTTAGTATCATTCCTGGTGTTGTGTTTGTAGTAGTAGCCAACAGTGTATTAGGTCCTTAATAATAGCCACAAAAGTGTTATGCTGACTGAGTAGTGTTCACATGCACAATAATGCAAACAAACTGGCTATGGCAAGATGCACCATACTAGAACAATGAAGAGTTATAATTTTTTGTAGTCAGAGGAAATGGAAGCATCTGAAATCTTCAACAGAACTCAGATCAATGATAAAGATAATTGTTTAAGAAGATGAGGATTATATGCAGTGATTGCCGGCCGCGGTGGCCGAGCGGTTCTAGGCGCTCCGGTCCGGAACCGCGCGACTGCTATGATCGCAGGTTCGAATCCTGCCTCGGGCACGGATGTGTGTGATATCCTTAGGTTAGTTAGGTTTAAGTAGTTCTAAGCTCTAGGGGACTGATGACCTCAGATGTTAGGTCCCATAGTGCCCAGAACCATTTTATACGCAGTGATTAAAAGACAGGATGCAACACTTCAGCTACAAACAGCAAAGTGGAAGACAAATGCATGTTCTAACTGAGACTGAAATAGCAGGTTAACTAGCAAAACTGTCACGAGGGATGTAAATGTTGACATACTCATAAATGCTGCAGAAGTCAGTATGAGTGACAGGTTTGTGTACAATATTATTCGTGATGACCTTGACATTATGGAAAATGTACTGCATAACTGATGACTAAGAAGGTACTGTAGTTGTGCAGTGAACACAAGCTTATGTAGCAGATAATATCTCAGTATCACTTGGACATTTATGCAAGTGAAGGAGATGTCTTTCTCAGTCAAATTTTGATGAAAGACAAATGGCCGTGCAATTATTAATAAAATTTGCATGTAGTGGAATATATCCTATCCATCTCCTTCAACTCAGCAGCTTATGTTTGCAGCACTGTTGGCAGAACTTGTATACAACTACAGTGATGTGTTGGTAAGGCATTTTTACCCTTCCATACAGCAAAAACGTCTCTCAAAGAAGTACTGCTGGTCTTTCATGTTAATATGCATTCTCATATGGCCGTGCAAGTTAAGGATAAACTGTTAAATCTCTAATTTGAGGAACTGCAATGATCTGCCATACAGTCAGTGCTGGTTTAATTCCCAAGCAACACAAGTTCTGGCTTGGGGCACTAATGTCAGAGTGGTGCAGGAGGTGCCACGACTCTAAGATTTTGTTACAGGACTTACCACAATTTGTAGTTATCGCTTATGGTGTCAAGTAGGGGGGGGTGCCAAAGGCATTCGAATATAAGACGTCTATACAATGTTTATTGCAGTTATTATCAAAAACTGACCTGGGTGAAGTTGTGAGAGGGGGGGGGGGGGGGGGGATGCGCACCAAATAAGTCACTTGTGTGGAAAAAATGTTCTCAAACCTGAATTTACTCTGAACTTGGTGCCATCAGATTTTTACTTTTCTGAACTATTTATACAGATATCTGTTTAGAGAATTATAATGAAATTTGTACCAGTTCATCTCTTGCCCTCAAGTTAAAGTCAGATCCTTTGTGTGATCACTAAAAGAATATCTTTGCTGGCATACTGCAGTTGTTTTTTAGTGATTGTGCATACTTGTATAAAATACGTTCAAGACAAAAAACGTTTATGCTAAACAGCAGTATAACTGAGGTTCATTTACTCTTTGGTTTTTGTAATTATTCCTTGTATTGATTCTTGCTATGTATTCTTGTACTGTTGTGTGCCATTGCACACTATGTTATTAAATATTGCAGAAAAGCAGATTTACTTTAAACTGCAACATTTTTATTCACCCTGTCATGATCCTGGTGGTCCCAGACACCTATCAACATAATACTGGTGATACACAATGTTGTTTGGTTCTGCTTCAAGAGCCAAGCATGAATAAACTGCACCAGCCGTTCCATGTGACGTCCGCATACTGAATCATGGTTCTGCAAAGTCGAATCCACCACCAACTATTGACTGTTTTACGTGACCAAATATTGACAATGACTGCAAGGCATTTGTGCAGCATGTATGGCCTGTCAGTGAAATAAGGTCACTCCTTATGTCAATGCACCCTTTGGCACATTTGTCCCACCTAACCAGTAATTTGACCATACACATATTGACATCATTGGAACTTTACTACCATCTGAAGGATATGCTGACTGCCTAATGGCCATCAACCACTTCAGTTAGCTTCAAGTCTTCCCTTGGTTGAAATTAACACAGAAATAGTCACAACTACATTCTTTCATGGGTAGATTGCTCTTTCACTATGACCAGGGCAGGCTGTTTGAATGCTACATGTTTAAGGCACTCACTCCCCTGTTATGTGTGAATCACATTTGAACAACAGCTTTAGCAAAACATCTGCATTGGCAGTTAGCAGTATCCCTTCAGTGCACAGATCACAAAGTCGAACAGAAATGCTGTCAGTTGTCCTCCTGGGCCTCCACACATCCATTAAGGATGATATGAAATCTACAGATCTTCTCTCCATCCAATCGATCTGACTGCCTGGTGAGCTCCTTAGCAACATGTTGAACACTCTTACCAAGACATCAGACTTTGCCAACAAACTATGCACACAGTTCTGGCACCTCCATCCTGTTGCACTGAGAGATCAACAGACTCACCACCCTTTCACATTTACTGACCAGTGCAAATGCAATCAAGTTTTTGTTCACCATGATGCTGTCTGCAAACTTCTACAGCCACCATCTGATGAACCATATCGCGTCCTCAGCAGAGATGGCAAAATATTTAAGGTTATGTCATGGAGACCCCAACAACAATCTCCAGTGACTGCCTTAAATCCACATTCAGCACTGCCTACACCAATAAGAGCAAATCACCTGGCACACCAACTACAGACAAGACAAAATTACCTGCCACTCTACCACACATCATGGACAAGCTGCAGTGGACATCAAACACTGACCATGATGTCTCAGGACTAGCAAAACCTGTTGTCATGTGATCCAGACATCATGTCTGCTTCAATTGAAGACACTGTTAGCAATTGTGAGGGGGAAGTGAAGTAGTGATTGTGTATCATTATACAAAATATGTTCAAGATGAATTGTGTTTATTCTAAGCAATGTTATCACTGATCTTGGTTTATTCTTTGGTTTTTGTAATTATTCCTTGTATTGACTCCCACTACATATTTATGCCTTTGCATCCTATGCTATTAAATGTTGCAATAAAGCAGATTTATTCTAAACCACAACAGTTTGCCACAACCATAAACGAATGTTTCATTATTTGAAGCATACAGTATTCCAGTTGTAAATAAAATGAAATTAAGCTGAAACGTGGGTGGAAGCGTACATGTAAATTAACAAAAGGTGGCATTAACAGTACATTTTAGAACCAGAGGGTCTTTCATGTTATATAGCAAAGGAAAAGTTGGAGGAAAGGAGACTATTCAAGGATTAATTAAAAACTTTTTATTGGTGCTTGTGTTTTCTGATATTCTACTCCCTGCTTTTTACACATCTGATTCACAGTGAAAATCTATGGAACATAATGGGTAAGTTAGTGAATAGAGTTGTTTACATGCTTCTGTCATCTGAATGAAGAATTTACTGGAATTGTTACATTTGAAGCTAGCGGCACTATTTTTTATAATAATGAAAGATGAGGGGATAAATCCACCAGAAAATACTGGATGTCCAGCCCTATTATTGCTTTCATTTTTCATCCAAAATTTTTATAACTACTTCAGTTTTCTTATTTAAGAACTACAGATGGCGATCTTAACTTTTTAACACTGGAGAATTCTTGGCTGTTGGTTTTGTACATGTCTGTGTATGTGGTATAAGTAAGATGAGCATCCTAGACGTCCTTTCATACAAAAGTCCACAGTTATTTGGAAAGTTCTGTTTATATTTTCTCCTGAATAGTTGTCATGCCATCACTCACTTGGGACACTTTAATCTCACTTCAAAATTCACAGTGGCACCCTATTACTATTGAGATATAAACAATTCCAGTTGTCAGTCACCCTCGTACTGTGACCAGAATATATTTGCTTTTCCACTGATTTCATGGCAACGGAGGTGTCTCAGCTACTCCTTGTACCAACAGTAGCCTCGGCTTTCCTATGACAAAATTAGATTTATTGAAAAACTACTCCAGTCGCTGAATTACAAATTTATCATGTCTACATGACCAGTTTTGGTTTTATGTTAGACCATTATCAAGTGTATCTGAAAGTTATGCTGTAGACAACTAATTAAGCAACTGGAGTGATTATTCATTAATTGAACAACAGTTGCAGAACTGCTGTCATCCAAACATGAAGAAACTAAAAATTAGATTCATTCCCATCGTAATAAATATGAACATGTCACTTACTTATATATAAATGAAAACAGCTCATCCAAGTAACTGGTACCATTTTCTTAAAGCATGTATGAATTAATACATATGCTGTGTAATAATTATTAGTGGCATCTTAAAAAGGCTTGTGGCCTTCATAACGTACTTTGCCAAAAATAAAAGAAATTACACTCCTGGAAATGGAAAAAAGAACACATTGACACCGGTGTGTCAGACCCACCATACTTGCTCCGGACACTGCTAGAGGGCTGTATAAGCAATGATCACACGCACGGCACAGCGGACACACCAGGAACCGTGGTGTTGGCCGTCGAATGGCGCTAGCTGCGCAGCATTTGTGCACCGCCGCCGTCAGTGTCAGCCAGTTTGCCGTGGCATACGGAGCTCCATCGCAGTCTTTAACACTGGTAGCATGCCGCGACAGCGTGGACGTGAACCGTATGTGCAGTTGACGGACTTTGAGCGAGGGCGTATAGTGGGCATGCGGGAGGCCGGGTGGACGTACCGCCGAATTGCTCAACACGTGGGGCGTGAGCTCTCCACAGTACATCGATGTTGTCGCCAGTGGTAGGCGGAAGGTGCACGTGCCCGTCGACCTGGGACCGGACCGCAGCGATGCATGGATGCACGCCAAGACCGTAGGATCCTACGCAGTGCCATAGGGGACCGCACCGCCAGTTCCCAGCAAATTAGGGACACTGTTGCTCCTGGGGTATCGGCGAGGACCATTCGCAACCGTCTCCATGAAGCTGGGCTACGGTCCCGCACACCGTTAGGCCGTCTTCCGCTCACGCCCCAACATCGTGCAGCCCGCCTCCAGTGGTGTCGCGACAGGCGTGAATGGAGGGACGAATGGAGACGTGTCGTCTTCAGCGATGAGAGTCGCTTCTGCCTTGGTGCCAATGATGGTCATATGCGTGTTTGGCGCCGTGCAGGTGAGCACCACAATCAGGACTGCATACGACCGAGGCACACAGGGCCAACACCCGGCATCATGGTGTGGGGAGCGATCTCCTACACTGGCCGTACACCACATGTGATCGTCGAGGGGACACTGAATAGTGCACGGTACATCCAAACCGTCATCGAACCCATTGTTCTACCATTCCTAGACCGGCAAGGGAACTTGCTGTTCCAACAGGACAATGCACGTCAGCATGTATCCCGTGCCACCCAACGTGCTCTAGAAGGTGTAAGTCAACTACCCTGGCCAGCAAGATCTCCGGATCTGTCCCCCATTGAGCATGTTTGGGACTGGATGAAGCGTCATCTCACGCGGTCTGCACGTCCAGCACGAACGCTGGTCCAACTGAGGCGCCAGGTGGAAATGGCATGGCAAGCCGTTCCACAGGACTACATCCAGCATCTCTACGATCGTCGCCATGGGAGAATAGCAGCCTGCATTGCTGCGAAAGGTGGATATACACTGTACTAGTGCCGACATTGTGCATGCTCTGTTGCCTGTGTCTATGTGCCTGTGGTTCTGTCAGTGTTATCATGTGATGTATCTGACCCCAGGAATGTGTCAATAAAGTTTCCCCTTCCTGGGACAATGAATTCACGGTGTTCTTATTTCAATTTCCAGGAGTGTATAAATGACAACCCTGAGGCTATTGTAAAGTTCCGCCTGAATGTAACAACATTATGAAAAGGATAACTGCTACACCCCATATAGAGGAGATGCTGAGTTGCAGATGGGCACAACAAAAAGACTGTCAGAAAGTGAGCTTCCAACCAACAAGACCTTTGTCGAAAATAGACAGCACACACACACACACACACACACACACACACACACACACACACACAAACGCAACTCACACACACATGACACAGTCTCTGTGGATGCTGAGGCCAGACTGCGAGCAGCAGGGGATTATGGGAGAGGCGACCAGGTGGTGAGGGTAAGATAATGCAGGGAGAGTTCCCATGTGCACAGTTCAGAAAAGCTGGTTTTGGTGGGAAGGATCCAAATGGCACAGACTATGAAGCATTCACGGAAATGAAGAACATCATGTTGTGTGGCATGCTCAGCAATGGTGTGATTCAGCTGTTTCTTGGCCACAGTTGATCAGTGGAAATTTATGCAGATAGATAGCTTGTTGGTTGTCATGCCCACATAGAATGCAGAACAATGTTTGCACTTAAGCTTGTAGATCACATGCCTGGTTTCACAGGTGGCACTGCCGTTGATGGGATAGGTGATACTTGTGACCAGACTGGAGTAGGTCGTTGTGGGAGAATGTATGGGACAGGTCTGACATCTAGGTCTATTACGGGGATATGAACCATAAAACATGGGGTTGGAAGCAGGGGTTGTTTAGGGATGGTCAAGGATACTGTGTAGGGTCAGTGGGCAGCTGAAAACCACTGTGGGAGGGGTGGGAAGGATAGTGGGTATGACATTCCTCATTTCAGGGCATGACAAGTGGTAGTCAAAACTGTGGCAGAGAAGGTGATTCAGTTACTCCAGTGCTGGGTGGCACTGACTCATAAGGGAAATGCTCTTCTGTGGCCAGATGGTGGGACTGTTGGAGGTGGTGGGTGACTGGAGAGATAAGGCATGGGAGATCTGTTTTTGCACAAGCTTGGTATGGTAATTACAGTCTGTGAAGTCCTCAGTGAGACTCGCACTGTATTTTGAGAGCAACCAACTGTCACAAGTGGCTAGGCTGTATGGAAGGGCTTCTTGGTATAGAATGGGTGGCAGCTGTTGAAGTAGAGGTATTGTTGGTGGTTGGTAGGTTTGATATGGATGGAGGTACTGATGATAGCCATCTCTGACATATAGGTCGACATCAAGAAAGGTTACTTGTTGGGCTGAGTAGGACGAGGTGAAGTGAATGGGGGAGAAGGTGTTGAGGTTCTGGAGGAATGTGGATAGGGTGTCCTCACCCTCTGTCCAAATCACAATGCCATCATCAATGAATCTGAAGCAGGTGAGGGGTTTGTGATTCGGAGTGTTTAGGAAGGACTCCTGTAGATAGCCCATGAATAGGTTGGCATAGGATGGTGCTGTGTGAGTGCCTGTAGCCATACCCTGGAATTGTTTGCAAGTAGTGCCTTCAAAGAATAAGTATTTCTGGGTGCAGATATAATTGTTCATGGCAATCTATTGGGCATTGGGAAAGGTAGTGATCTATAGTGGTAAGGCCATGGGCATTTGGAATGTTAGTGTAAAGATAAGTGGCACCAGTAGTGACAAGCAGGTCACCATCTGGGGAGTGGCAAGTGTGAAGTGTGGGGTGGACTCTGGGGAGAGGTTCTGGGATGGGATAAGGATTTGAGGAGAGACTGGAGATCCTGCTGTATTTCTGGAATGGGGTCACTCTGGCAGGGTATGTAGGTGGATGAATCTGACAGCTGGAGGTGACATTCTGGCAGGTAATGCTTGTAGTTCAAAACAGCTGTGTTGGAACCTTTGACAGAACGCAGGATTATAAGGTTGGGATCAGTTTTTAGGTGGTGGATTGAGATTCTTTCTGTGAATGTAAGATTAGTTTGCACGTTGAGGGATTTGGAGAATGATGGTGAGGCAAGGTTCAAGGTAAAGAAATTCCATAAAGTTAACAGGGGGTGATTTGAGGGCAGTGATGGTGAATCATGGTTGGATGGAGTAGTGAACTGAGTCAGGCAGGGTTCAACATTGGTCTTTGTTTGAGTCTGGTTGGTGGGGTTGGTGGTGAAATAGTGTTTTCACTGTAGGGATCAGGAGAAGGGGAGAAGATCTTTAACAAATCCTGCATGATTGAATTTGGGAGTGTGGCAGAAGGTGAGCTCGTTGGAAAGGACTGACACTTATGCAGGGTGGGGACTCTTAGACTGTTCATGACTGTGTTTTACATCTGTTTAGGTTCTGGATTTGGTATGGTGGCAGGAGGGAGTTTTTGAGGATGGGGAGACATAGTAGGTTTGTGAGACAGGGTTCATCAGCTATGAAGGGATGTGAGGGAAGGTTTGGAGGTTGTTGTAGAGGTGGTGGTCCAAGGAGGAAGTTGAAAGTGAACTGGGTGGAGAGTTTTATGAGGTAGCATTGTGCACATTGCTCTAGTTCCTGGAGGACAAGAGTTTTACCATGTGATATGGAATCCAGGAATTTGGGACTGCATAGCAGGAGAATGTTGTGGATGGAGAGAAGGTATTGCAAGGAGGTTTGGGTCTAATTAATTTGTTTTTAGAGGACTATGTTGAACATGAACCATGGACCTTGCCGTTGGTGGGGAGGCTTGCGTGCCTCAGCGATACAGATAGCCGTACCGTAGGTGCAACCACAACGGAGGGGTATCTGTTGAGAGGCCCGACAAACGTGTGGTTCCTGAAGAGGGGCAGCAGCCTTTTCAGTAGTTGCAAGGGCAACAGTCTGGATGATTGACTGATCTGGCCTTGTAACAATAACCAAAACGGCCTTGCTGTGCTGGTACTGCGATCGGCTGAAAGCAAGGGGAAACTACGGCCGTAATTTTTCCCGAGGGCATGCAGCTTTACTGTATGATTAAATGATGATGGCGTCCTCTTGGGTAAAATATTCCGGAGGTAAAATAGTCCCCCATTCGGATCTCCGGGCGGGGACTACTCAAGAGGATGTCGTTATCAGGAGAAAGAAAACTGGCGTTCTACGGATCGGAGCGTGGAATGTCAGATCCCTTGATCGGGCAGGTAGGTTAGAAAATTTAAAAAGGGAAATGGATAGGTTAAAGTTAGATATAGTGGGAATTAGTGAAGTTCGGTGGCAGGAGGAACAAGACTTTTGGTCAGGTGAATATAGGGTTATAAATACAAAATCAAATAGGGGTAATGCAGGAGTAGGCTTAATAATGAATAGGAAAATAGCATAGCATAGCATAGTGAACGCATTATTGTGGCCAAGATAGATACGAAGCCCACACCTACTACAGTAGTACAAGTTTATATGCCAACTAGCTCTGCAGATGACGAAGAAATTGAAGAAATGTATGATGAAATAAAAGAAATTATTCAGATAGTGAAGGGAGACGAAAATGTAATAGTCATGGGTGACTGGAATTCGAGTGTAGGAAAAGGGAGAGAAGGAAACGTAGTAGGTGAATATGGATTGGGGCTAAGAAATGAAAGAGGAAGCCGCCTGATAGAATTTTGCACAGAGCACAACTTAATCATAGCTAACACTTGGTTTAAGAATCATGATAGAAGGTTGTATACATGGAAGAACCCTGGAGATACTAAAAGGTATCAGATAGATTATATAATGGTAAGACAGAGATTTAGGAACCAGGTTTTAAATTGTAAGACATTTCCAGGGGCAGATGTGGACTCTGACCACAATCTATTGGTTATGACCTGTAGATTAAAACTGAAGAAACTGCAAAAAGGTGGGAATTTAAGGAGATGGGACCTGGATAAACTGAAAGAACCAGAGGTTGTACAGAGTTTCAGGGAGAGCATTAGGGAACAATTGACAGGAATGGGGGAAAGAAATACAGTAGAAGAAGAATGGGTAGCTTTGAGAGATGAAGTAGTGAAGGCAGCAGAGGATCAAGTAGGTAAAAAGACGAGGGCTAGTAGAAATCCTTGGGTAACAGAAGAAATATTGAATTTAATTGATGAAAGGAGAAAATATAAAAATGCAGTAAATGAAGCAGGCAAAAAAGAATACAAACGACTCAAAAATGAGATCGACAGGAAGTGCAAAATGGCTAAGCAGGGATGGCTAGATGACAAATGTAAGGATGTAGAGGCTTATCTCACTAGGGGTAAGATAGATACTGCCTACAGGAAAATTAAAGAGATCTTTGGAGATAAGAGAAACACTTGTATGAACATCAAGAGCTCAGATGGAAACCCAATTCTAAGCAAAGAAGGGAAAGCAGAAAGGTGGAAGGAGTATATAGAGGGTCTATACAAGGGCGATGCACTTGAGGACAATATTATGGAAATGGAAGAGGATGTAGATGAAGATGAAATGGGAGATACGATACTGCGTGAAGAGTTTGACAGAGCACTGAAAGCCCTGAGTCGAAATAAGGCCCCCGGAGTAGACAACATTCCATTGGAACTACTGACGGCCTTGGGAGAGCCAGTCCTGACAAAACTCTACCATCTGGTGAGCAAAATGTATGAAACAGGTGAAATACCCACAGACTTCAAGAAGAATAAAATAATTCCAATCCCAAAGAAAGCAGGTGTTGACAGATGTGAAAATTATCGAACAATCAGCTTAATAAGCTACAGCTGCAAAGTACTAACATGAATTCTTTACAGACGAATGGAAAAACTAGTAGAAGCCGACCTCGGGGAAGATCAGTTTGGATTCCGTAGAAATACTGGAACACGTGAGGCAATACTGACCTTACGACTTATCTTAGAAGAAAGATTAAGGAAAGGCAAACCTACGTTTCTAGCATTTGTAGACTTAGAGAAAGCTTTTGACAATGTTGACTGGAATACTCTCTTTCAAATTCTAAAGGTGGCAAGGGTAAAATACAGGGAGCGCAAGGCTATATACAATTTGTACAGAAACCAGATGGCAGTTATAAGAGTCGAGGGACATGAAAGGGAAGCAGTGGTTGGGAAGGGAGTAAGACAGGGTTGTAGCCTCTCCCCAATGTTATTCAATCTGTATATTGAGCAAGCAGTAAAGGAAACAAAAGAAAAATTCTGAGTAGGTATTAAAATCCATGGAGAAGAAATAAAAACTTTGAGGTTCGCCGATGACATTGTAATTCTGTCAGAGACAGCAAAAGACTTGGAAGAGCAGTTGAACGGAATGGATGGTGTCTTGAAGGGAGGATATAAGATGAACATCAACAAAAGCAAAACAAGGATAATGGAATGTAGTCTAATTAAGTCGGGTGATGCTGAGGGAATTAGATTAGGAAATGAGACACTTAAAGTAGTAAAGGAGTTTTGCTATTTGGGGAGCAAAATAACTGATGATGGTCGAAGTAGAGAGGATATTAAATGTAGACTGGCAATGGCAAGGAAAGTGTTTCTGAAGAAGAGAAATTTGTTAACATCGAGTATAGATTTAAGTGTCAGGAAGTCATTTCTGAAAGTATTTGTATGGAGTGTAGCCATGTATGGAAGTGAAACATGGACGGTAAATAGTTTGGACAAGAAGAGAATAGAAGCTTTTGAAATGTGGTGCTACAGAAGAATGCTGAAGATTAGATGGGTAGATCACATAACTAATAAGGAAGTATTGAATAGGATTGGGGAGAAGAGAAGTTTGTGGCACAACTTGACCAGAAGAAGGGATCGGTTGGTAGGACATGTTCTGAGGCATCAAGGGATCACCAATGTAGTATTGGAGGGCAGTGTGGAGGGTAAAAATCGTAGGGGGAGACCAAGAGATGAATATACTAAGCAGATTCAGAAGGATGTAGGTTGCAGTAGGTACTGGGAGATGAAGAAGCTTGCACAGGATAGAGTAGCATGGAGAGCTGCATCAAACCAGTCTCAGGACTGAAGACCACAACAACAACAACGGACTGTGTTGATGAGGGTTAAGGCTTGGCAGAACCTGAACAGATGGAGATCTAACCTGCTAACAACCCAACCCATCCCTGTACACTCTCACAAGAATCACTTTACCATCCCCCACCCGCACTCTGCTATCCCTCCCCTTCCTGGCCCCTGCCTTCTCCCTATCTCCACCACCAAGCTGCATCTTCCATCATGCACTGCTGCTCACAGTCGGGCCAGAGAATGTGGTCATGTGTATGCATGAGTTGTGCTTGTGTGAGTGTGTGTGTGTGTGTGTGTGTGTGTGTGTGTGTGTGTATGTATGTTGTCTATTTTCAAGGAAGGCCTTGTTGGCCGAAAGCACACTTTTTGAAAGTCTTTTTGTTGTGCCTATCTGCTTCTCAACATCTCTGCTATAGGGTGAGCAGCAACTACCCTTATTATAAGAGTGTTACATTCCACCCTGGATTTTCCATTGTATAATTCCACCCCTTTAATTAATATATAATCATAATAAATGATTCATTTGTCCATGATAGCTTTTACAGTCATGGACACAGCCTGTTTTTAAACATATGAACATTAATAAGAGCTTAGAAATAAAAATAAATTATACACAACAACATTGAAAATCCTGGATTTAGTACAAACATTCAGCAATTAAGAGTTGCTTTAATTTTGTGTTAAATATGTTTGCATTTAACAGTTTTATATTATTTAGCAGTCTGTTATAAAAATGTCTTCCAGTAGAAAATGGACTATGATCTGTTGCTCTTTTATTACTAAATTTTATGTGGTAATCCTATTTTTTTCTTGTATTATAATTATGGATTTCCTTGTTGATTATACTGTGCTCCATATTTTCTTTTACAGACAGTATAGTCGTGATAGCAAACAAATGTTAGTATATTATATGTAATGAAGTATTCTATACAGGACTGATGTTTACTAATATTAGGTAATATTGTAATTGCTCTTTTCTGGGCTCTGAAAGCCCTATCCATGTGTACCATTGGCGCCCCACCCCAAATCTCAATACCCTATTGTAGGTGGGAATGTGTGATTCCAAAATAGTTTTGTCGTAAGACAGGTGGCTCTATTATGCTAGAAAGGCGTTTTAGCAGGTAGGTGTTACAGGAGATTTTTTTACACATATAGCTGATGTGCTCCTTCCATCTTTCATCTACTGTAATACTCAGGAATTTATGTTTCTCAGTTGTTTCAATTGATAACTCTAGCTCAGCATCCACTTGCCTTGATTTAAAATTGGGTAGAAACTCCATCAGAATTGTCTTGTCCTTAATTAGTGCCAATTTGTTTTTGGTGAGATATTCTGTCATGAAGTTGATGTTCTCTGTATTATTTTGCGCTGCTTACTGTTTTGCAGAGCCCTGGCTTATGAAGGAGGTATCATCAGCGTAATTTACATGTATTAATTTTGTGGAATTACTACTATATTAATGTACACAATAAACAAAAAAGACCCGATAATGCTTCCTTGAGGTACTCCATAGTTAAGAATTTTATAAGATGATTTTACTTCTTGTGTATGTCCTCCAGTTGTATGATACAGTTTAACACATTGTCTCCTGTCAGCAAGGTAGGATCTTAACAAATCTAATGCTACTCTTTTGACTCCATAAGTTTTTAATTTATATACAAGAATGGAATGATTTACAGAGTCAAAGGCCTTAGTTAGGGTCTAAAACTGTGACCATAATTTTGTTTCCATCATAAAGTTTATCCAGTACCGCTTGAAAAAAATGTAGCTACAGCTGTTATTGTAGACCTGCCCTTCCTGAAACCATGCTGAGAGCTTTTTAGCAGATTGCACTTGCAGAAAAGTGATTCAAGTTGATCAAGGAGTAGCCTTTCCAACAACTTACTAAGTATTGATGTCAATGAAATAGGCCTATAATTTTGTATATAATATGTGCCAGTCATATGTATTAGTGACTTTCAACAATTCACGAAATGATCCCTCACTGAAGGAGCTATGTATTAAATGCTGTAGTGGCTTTAGTAGTTAAATTAGTGCATTCTCTCATAAATTTGGCTGAGATGTCATCCCAGCCACTGGATTTATTTGATTTTAAGGTTGAAATGGTTTTCATGATTTCCACTTCTGTAGCACACTTCAAGAGGAATGAATTACTGACAATACTGGGATTTAGCACCTATGATTGGTCAACCACATCCTCTGTACTAATCGTACTAAATTGGTCTAATGAATTTCTCACATACTTCCTTTGGGTCGCTCAGCACTTTTTCATTGCCTCTTATTATTAAGTTATTGCACACTCCATTGTTGCTTCCTCTGCTTTCCTCATTAACTCCATGCTGTTTTGCTAACAGTGCTGAATTGCCTCATCTGTTCTGCATACATCTGTGCTTTTAATGACTTAAGTGCTTGCCTGTAGGTCTTTCTATAGGCTTAGTATTTAGATTGGAAGCACTGCAATTTGGTGTCTCTAAAACGAATACATAAATGCTTCGTATCTTCCTTTACTTTTAACACATTAGAGGGAAGTTTAACATTCTTGGAACTGTCAGTTTTCCTTAATGGTTATTTATTTATTTAATTTTTTTTTCCCACTGGGCACACTTGATTATGGAAAATGGTTAATGTTGTATAAAAATTGGCCCACTTTTCAGTAATATCTTCTGTTTCTTATAGGCCTACTTGATTCCAGTGTAAGTGTGCCAGGGTTTCCTTTAATGTATGATAGTCTAGCTTTCTTTCATAGGTAAGTACATCCCCATGAGATACAATTTCTTTGTCTGTACGAAGCTCCAGTACTTGTACACTACAATCTCAAATGCGCTTCTCAACAGTTCTAACTACATGATCTTCCTTGTTTAATTTGTAATAACATGGTCAATAAATGTCTGAAAGTAACATGTTACTCTTGTTGGTGTTAAATTCACATGGGCGTAATTATAGAACTGTAAAATATCATTATATCTAAGATAATTTATACTATTAGTTAAGGAGTCAATGTTCACACCACACACTATTATAGTCTGTTTTTTATGAGATGAAAGTTTATCAACAAGTTCCTCTAAATGACAAAAGATTTCTTCCATGTTACTGTTAGTGGTCTGTACAGGCTAGCTATTATTAAACTGCTTTTCCTAAGCTTTATTCTTATTGCAGCTACTTCAAAAACCATCTCCCATGCAAATTTATCCATCCAGTCAATTTTTTCGCCCTGGGTATTATTTTTGACATAAATATCAATGCCACCACTTTTATGTTGTTTCCTACAATACACACTGACAGTTTTATAATTACTTAAATTAATGCTACACATTTCTTCAGTTTTGCATCCTAGTTCATTCACAAGATAAATATGAGACTATTATCACTTCGAAATTGTCAGTTTCTTCAATTTTGTTGGTAATATATTGGACATTTTGTGATATTGTTTTGAACTTACTGTTATTTGTGATGTTGTTGTCAAGTACTTTGCCTTCACATATGCATAGTGAAGGCTGTTTTACTCTAAAAAGGTTTTTGTAGGACTACTTTCACTTATGAGTGAACTGTTTTTATATACGAGGCTTTTCAGTTCGTATTTATTCTATGAGGCTTCTAGTTTCACAGTATTGTAGGAGCTCCTATACTAGGCTTGAGGAAGTGGGGTAAGCCTAAAGCATGGTTGAAGTTTTGAGCTAGTCCGCAAGTTGTACTTGAGCTACTTCTGTGGAAGAGCACAGCTCATGAAAGACAAATATCCAGGCTGCTGTCCTTGTATGGCAGTTTCATTTACCATGAATTTTTACAGCACTATAATGCACCAAGAGCAAAAAGAACTTCATTTCTTTTTATCTCATTTTATATTAAATTTTTCTCATTTCTGCCTGCTTTCTCCTTGACCACTTTGTTTATTAGATTACATTTTATTTTCTCTGTAGGCATATAGCTGGCTATTATATTGCCCTGGTGATTGTAACGAACAACCTTTAGTGATTGCTCTCAGATATAAGTGTTTCAATATTTATTTAAAACTTGTGTATAGGATACTGTTGTCCACGTCTCTCATTTCTACATATTCTGTATGAAGTTTCGTGGTAGTATCCTCTTGCTATTGTTGCTAAATGTAGTTCTTTCTGTTTTGATGAGAATTTTGTTTTTGATCTTTCCATTTATTTTCAGTATTTTAACATACATCCACATTTTGGCTGATAAGCAAATGAAATGTGGAAAATATATTTTCAGTGTTTATTTTCTTAATTACTAGAATTCACTGTTTACAGCTGTATTCCTCTTCTTCTCTCCCTCTCATATACAGGGTGACCCAAAAACTTGTTAACATCTGAAAATGTAATAATTCACACAATAATGCAGGTAGAGAGGTAAAACTTGACACACATGCCTGAAATAAGAGGAGATGTTATTGAACCCAAAAATGAGTGCAAAAACTGGCCACAAGATGGCACTGGACAGCAACATGTGAGTGGCGCCACATGAAAATCATGTGGAAAATGAGCTGTAGTGACAGGAGTCAGATGCGCCAGCAGGCACAGCATGTTGACTTTACCAGAAAAGTCACTGTTAGTGAAGCTTTACTATCAGAATGCCGAATCCATTACTGCAGCTTTCCAATCCTATTACCGTAAGGAAGATATTCAAATGGGTAAAGATCCAGTGACAAGTGCTGCTGTGAAAAAAATGATCACAAAGTTTGAAGTCATGACTTGATTAGATGATTGATTCCATAGTGGGCAACCAGACACAAGTGCTTTTGCTGTTCAGACAGTTCAGAAAGAAATAGAGACTTTATCAGGTTCATCATGGTGAAGTCAGTGTTCATGAAGTCACATGTTGCACTGGTACTGCATGCTCTGTTGTTTGGAGAACACTAAGGCATACCCTCCAATGCTATCTGCAAAAAATTCAGCATCATCATAAACTGTTAGCCATCAGTTTTGTGATACAGAGAGCATTTGTAATGTGGGCACTTAAAAAACTGCGGGTAGATGATGATTGGTTGTCTCACATGTTGTGGACTGCTGAAGCCAATGTCATACTCCAAGGGTCTGTCAGTATTCACAACTGCAGAATTTGGGCTACTGAAAATCCTAGAATGCTCATCAAAATCCCATTTCATGATTATATAAACTCACAGTGTGACATGGATTTATCATATGAACCATGATTAGACCCTTTTTCTTTGAGGAAATGTGGGGTGCTGCTTTTCAAACTGTCAGCATAATGAGTGCAAGGTACACTAATATGTTACAGAATCACATCATCCTTAGTCTGGATTATAAACACCTGCTCAGAGGTATTACTTTATTGCAGGGTGGTGCTCCCCACCATGTTGATACACATCTGAAAGCTCTCTTGTGCACTTGATACACATGTGAAATATCTCTTATGCACATCATTTGGTTAGAGTCACACTGAGCCACCACTTCTGTCTTGCTTGGCCTCCCAGATCCCTAGACCTCAATCTGTGAGATTATTGTTTGTTGGGTTACCTGAAGTTGCAAGTCCACTGAAGTTGTCTAACTTCATTAGGGATGCTAAAAGACAACATCCAATGACAGCTTCTCCATACCTACTGATATGCTGTACTGTGCTGTTCACAGAATTGTCCCTCAACTACAGGTATTGTTGATGAATGATAGCTGACATGTTGAGCAATTGTTATAAAGCATGTCATCTGTGCTAAAAAATCAAGTTTTATGCTAATTATTGCTTTTGTATCACATGAAGTGCCATCTATTGGTCATTTTGTGCACTTTTTTGTTTCAGTAACACCCCATATCATTTCAAGCATGTGTGTCAATATTTACATCTCTACCTACATTATTCTGTCAAGTACTAAATTTTCAAATGTTAATAGCCTTTTGGGACACCCTGTACATAAGTAGTATTGCATTTCTCCTTATCTGGAGCCCTGTGACAACTCATAGACATTTATGTTTAACTACTGATAATCCAAATTCTTGCCAAAAATACTCATTTTGTTTCACAATTAACTTTTAAAATGTGAATAAAATGCTTGTTGTGTGGAACTTCATGCAGAAGTAACTGTTGCTGATTCATGTTTGGTTTTTAGCAACATTAGCTGATATGAGTATATTTGTTACAGAACTCAATACGTCACAATCTGTCACTAAACAAGTGTTTTGTGAAAGTACCTCGCTCTAAAGATGAACCAGGTAAGGGTGGTTTCTGGCGGCTGGATGTGGATCAGTTGGAAGAAGGGCGAAGAAGGAAAAGACGCTGTAGCACTCAAAGTGGTAGCAACGTAAAATCAGCCACGGCAAAGGTTAAAGTAAGATCTATACAATGTGAGAAAAAAGATCAACAACAAAAGAAATTGCAGCAGCAGCCACAGCATGTGCAACCACAGCTGCAGCAACAACACCAGCCACAACTACTGGCAAATCCTACAACACCTGCAATGTGTCTCAGCACATCACACCAACAACAACTACTTAGTGCACCTTCAATGGTTCCTACTGTTGTCTCTGTCTCTACTAATTCGGTCACTGATTCTACTTCAAATTCTAATTTTGTAACTTCCAACACATCCAGCAATGCTCCAATTGTCATTGGTGAAGATGATTTGGCCACTATGCTGCTGGCAAGTGAAGGATGGGATACAGCTCAGATAGAGCTTCTTGACTGGTTGCTTGATACACTATAAATCATTTTAAAAAACTGAGGCAGTGGCTTAAATTTCATCAAACCCAGCTGATTGGCGAATAATGCTTTTGAAGTACTGTGGTGGGAACTTGCATATTTAAAAACTTCTGTGACATTTCTTTTTAGTTTTACCCACTCTCTGCACATGGAATTCTTCGTTAGGCTGATTTCATTCATTGAATGGAAAACTCTACTATCAACAAAATGGTATTTTACCAGTACATTTCTGAGAAATCTATTATTCAAACATCTGATTCATTCTTAAATTTTCTCTTCCATTCTATCTGACACAATATTTCTAATACTCTGATGTGTAAAAATGACTGGTAGTAATATTTTATCTTCTATTTCCAGCACAATGTGGTTCAAATGTTACTTCTGCCATATGGAAAAAAATACAAATTTATAACCAATACACCTATGTGGCAACATACTCACAGTATTTATCTGAGTATATTATATCAGTTGAAAGAATTCATGTTACCAATGTTGCATCAGTGGCAAATTATGTAGCAAAATTAAATGCAATATGGCATTCCTTGCATTGCTGTAAGTCCCACTAACAGCATTTTCAAATATCCATGTATATTTTCATACTAAATAAGTGACAGGAAGTTGCTTGCCGTCCTACTTTGTTTGTATTTAAAATTAATTTTGTGTGCAAATGTAGGACTAAAGTATTTAATACAGTTTACAGTACAACTTTGGCCAAATATCATGGTTTTTAAGTGATTTGTTTTTGTACCCTAAATAAATTTTCATAAATGAATGGGCTAAATGAGGACATGATGAACTAAACAATAGTAAGCAATTAGAGCTGTCATAGTTATTCAGTTTTTCTCATATGTTCTTCTGTCTTTAAGAAGTATTTGTACAAAAATCTGCAAATCTGAAACAAATGCTTGAAAGGTCAATAATAATAATAATAAAAACAGGAAGACTATGTGCAATAACAGATAAAAAATAGCACCTAGGAGCCAAACACAAAACAGGCACACCCTATGAATTACATTTCTTTGTGTTAGAACAAAACCAAGGTCTTAGTAATATTTGCCCTGGTGGCACCAAGCAGCATTAAGAGGTCAGATACTTGCAATGTAGTAGCTGGTCTCATTTGCATAGTAAAATTTATTTAAGCAACTGGTTCTGGATGTCAACCATACATTTTCAAGTTGCAATTAGTGATGAAGTTTCAGGAATCAGTGAGACTCATATGTTAGTGGCACACCAAGAATGTGACAAAGTAGTGAATTCACTGTGAATTGCAGCTTGAAGGAAGTAGATTGACATCTGAAACTGGTTTTTTAATCATATTGGTTTTACTGTGCAAGTGAAGCTATGTGCTATGTTTGTAGATATCAGTCCTGACTATTTATGCATACTCGAAAGCATCCTTGATTGTTTATTTATGCATCACTGTACTTACTATAGCTTTTAAGAACTGTGAAGACACCCGTGAGTTAGGTGTTTATTTATGCATCACTGTACTTACTATAGCTTTTAAGAACTGTGAAGACACCCGTGAGTTAAGAAACAGCTGCACTTGTGCTTGCTTCAGATACTACTGTTTCGTGGATATTGTTTCTGGTTATTTGTAGCGATAATTTCCTGCAGTATGTGCTATTTCTTCATAATACTTGTAATGCTTTAATTTCAGCAGCTCATGGTCTAGTGATTAGCATTTCTGCTTCTAGATTGTGGGACCCCAGGTTCCATTCCCAGCTGTGTTGGGGATTTTCTCCACTTGAGACTGGGTGTGTGTTGGTCGCGTCACTCATCTCATCTTTATTAGATGCACAAATTGCCAAAGTAGCATCTAATAGAAAGGTTTGCACCTGGTAGACAAACAACCCCACACAGGGACTCAAAGCTAATAAAGCCATTTCCATCTGTGACATGAATGCCACCATGTCACATCAGCAGTCTTTTCCTATGTTTTTGTCTCTATGTAACTGTTATTGTACATTGGATCATGAATTTTTATACAAAATCCATTAACTGAAACATGAAGACAACAGCAGCTCATTTGCCCTTTAAACGTTTGTTGTACTGCACAAGTTAATAAGAAAATATGTCTCCCAGCAGCAGACAATATTATGAAACAGCAAACAAACTGAAAATAAAATAATTTGATCTATTATAATCAAAGCTTTTTTCCCCATGATATATTATTACCACCAACACAGTTCAACTATACGATTCTCTGTGCTCTTTCCTTGCAGTCATGATGAGCTAGATGACAAATATTTTGTTGTGCAGTCCAGCTGTGCTAAGATGAGAAGCATACTAGAGAGATTAAAATAATCTGAATTGACGTGTACATACACTTTGCTATTGAGAACACCATTTACTTGCCTATTTTTTTAAATTAAAAACCAATCAAATTGTTTTCTGTGATATTACAAAATCACAAAAAATCACACAATAAGTTCTATGCAACAGTTCATCATGTTCTCTAGTGTTATTTGAGTAGTTTTGTTCTGACACTGTGTGTCTTTCTGAAGAGCAGCCCAAAGACAAATAATTCTTCAGTATTGGTTCCATACTTTATGTATATATTTGGAACTTTCAGAAAGCAGAGAGAAATTTGGCTCATGGTTATGTAAACTGCATTGGTACAGAGTTTGATTTTTAAGCTAAGGCATTTGGTTTGGGCAACACTGTAATAATTTTTAGCATGGATTTCAGTGTGATGTTGCAGTTACAGTACTGCATTAGGCAATAGCTGCAATAATATGCAGGTTTAAATTAAGATTTATGAGATTCATGAATTTAAACAAGCCATATAAATTTCTTTTAGAATATGGTCAGTTACATGAGATAGTTGTAAGCAATTTCCTTTACAAACAAGAGCAGATAAGAAGGATTTCAGTACATGTCAACATTTCTTCTCATTGTGTTTTGAAGTTCTGTTACTCCTGTACCTCTCTAACCTTACTGCTTCAGGCACATCTTTTAATGAAGCGCTAACACGGTTTCTGTACTAACTTACAGCTGTGTTAAAGAAAAGCTGGTTAAAAATTTTACCAATATTGTTTTATTGAGTTTGGTACTGGTTTTGATGCATCTTTAATGGAGACTTATATTCCTGCCCAATGTTGCCTCCTTACATGATGTGTGCAGCTAGCAAGTATCAAAGAAACAGAAATATGTGCAATATTTGTGCGCTTCCTGTTAAACTGCTTTCTTTATGATGAAGTGTCTTCTGAAAATGTTTCTTGCAGCAATACATCTTCCGAAATATGCAGACATATTCCACTGATCAAAATATGTAAAGAAATGTCAAATATCTTACAAAGTAATTGACCTGTGTGAAACAAAATGTTTATTGCAGACAAGTATTTTTGTATAGCAATAAATATAATGATAAGCTTTTACATTGACTGCTAATTACTGTTTGACTATGAAATTGTCAAAGACATTGTCACTGTGGAATTATTGTTGTTCTTAGCAAGGCTTTGAGTATCAGATATGCTTTTGGTTCTAATTTTTAAGTATCTGAATAAGCATGAAGCATTCACTACTGACTGTTTTATAGTATATATAAGTGATACAAACAGCACAGTTAGTGTTTTTGTATTTTGCTCGTGTGACATATGTGCAATGGAAGTTTTGTGTAACATTTGTTGTCACTCACTGTTTTTCATGTAAATTTACACCAGTTTATGGCGTTGGATGAGCATTCCACAGGTGTTACCCATAACCCATTAATATTACTTTTAGGGATTCATAATGAACACATTCACTATGTAGTGAAGAGTATGCTGCTTCACCTAAAAGATTTGTGGAGTTTGAGAAAATAGTAAAGAATTATTGCTGCACTGAAGTTTTGAGTTAGTCTGTTGCTTGAGAACTTTCTTTGCCTTTGATCTGATAGCTGAAATCAGTAAATATCAGGCAGTCATATACTGTGTTGCTCTATTTCATCTTAATTTCAGCTGTAATAAACTGTCAACTAATACAGCTTGCAGCACTATTCAGTTGCCACATTACTTATGTAAACTCCATACGTTCCATTTGCACTGATTAGAATCAGCCAATAAATGTCACTGTGCAAAATATTACATCAACTTAAGGGGAGCAGTCAGTTTATGACTGTGAGAGTGCATTGTTTTACAGTGTTTCACAATTATAAAACTGACAAAGAATCAAATTGTTATCTGTTCACTTGTCTTCTATGACTACTCTGTCTAAATTCTGAGAAAAAATTATTAAATTGAATTACCTCTTAAGTACCAGTACATACACAGCATCAACCATAATCCATCTTGAAAAACACTTTCATCCCATGTATGACACCAATAATTTTCTCCATTATACACTATTGCACTTAAATAAATGTCATCTCACATCTACAGATAACTGCCACTTAAAAATATTAGGTCGTTGACACGAAATGTGTGAGTGGTAAATTAAGGTTTTAAATAAAGAAAAAACTCTGATGAGTGCTCATCCTTAAATAAAAAGGGGTAAATTACACAAGATAAATGTTTTCTATTTTTATGTGTGTGCATGTGTGGTAAAACTTTTACACAAAGAAAGGCAGTCCTCAGCGGAAGCTATAACACTGCTAGTATTAGAAAACTGAATTATTCTATTTTTGCAGACACTGGCACTCTGCTGAGAGATTTACTGGAGTGACTTCTTCCCAGTCTTCCTTTTTCAGTATTATAGCTTCTTGCTTTGGCTGTCTTTTTCACACAATGTGTGTCTGTGGGTCTTCTGTGAGAAAAGTGTGTTGGCACAAGCACCTTTTGTGCAGCTCATATGAGCAGAACATTTCTTCCGTCCACTTAAAGTGAATGAGATTATCTAGTTGTATTTAGGAGTTAATACATTATATGCTGTATACCGTCCTTAATGCCTCAAGAAAATATTAAAATAATGCCTTGTTCATTTTGTGAATTAGGGTACTAATATTTGCCTTGTTAGCATTCATTGCCACAGTCTTTTTAATGTGGTATCACATTTAATGGGTACTCCAATTGTTTTTTTTTATTGTTGTAGGTGTGAATATAAAATGTTGAATTAGAAAGCAGAACTGATCATGATGGAATGTAAATATAATCCTTGTGTTAGGATTGTGTTAAAGTATTAAAATGTATGTGGATTTTTGTTTTAGTTACTACTAATATGAAAGGCTGTCTTCAGAAACCTTTTGAGTGTGGCCACAGTCTTAGACAAGCACCATAAATCACCAATGTGACTATCAGTCTGACATCTGTGTAATTGCAATGATTACAACTAAACCTTCACTTGTGATTCATATTTATGATAGCAAGTGGACCAGTGTCAGGCAGTTACTTAGTACAAAGTGTAGTAAAGAAGGGCATGAAGCTTGTATTGGTGATGAAAGATTACTTAAATTAATACATAAGAGGTACTGGAGTTCCTCAATTTCCTTCCCTATCGACTTCTCCCGCCAGCCCTTCATCTTCATCCCCCCTCCCCTCTCTCTGTCTCTCTGTATGTGTGTGTGGTCAGCACACACGTGAATGTGCATGCGTGCGTGCACATGCCTTTCTCTTTGAAATCATGTGGAATTTTAAAGGGACCTTTGGATACATAAGTGATGTATTTGTTACTATGTTCTCTGTCTGTATCACTAATACCTGTGGTGACCAATGTAATGAGAGCAGAAACAATTCAGACAAAATCTAGCCACTATTTCATGACTCAGGTGTTCCTCATATGGAAAATTTACCATCTTGCCTGATTAATTTTCACTATAAAACTGATGCAAAGATGCATAAAGATTGCAGTGATTCATTGTATGTGTCTTTTTTAGGACATCATATTTTCTTACTCTTCAAACCATTCACTATAACGCTTAATTCCAGCAACATACATTCCATTGTTCTCCAAATACTCCATTGTGTGGTGGGATATATAAACAGGAGATTCACTACACAGAAAACAGCCAGTTTAATGCAACTTAAGTGCAAAAGGTATTAAATATTTGGCATGAATTGAATGTAAACACAAACTGTAATAACAACATGAGATACCTGGAAATACTGAAGAGAAAGTTTTGAGGCTGTGTGATACTGCCCATCTTTTTGCTACATATATATATCTGGCCTCAAGTGGAACCAAATTTATTCATCAGACTAAGATGTTATGTTTTTACACTGCTTTAAAGGCACTGGTGAACATAATCATTCACCTTAAAAGCAGAAAGTCTGAAAAAGGGTTATACCACACAGATGAAAAAAGTCGCTCTAAATGAATGAGTGAATGGACTAAGGGAAGGTAATATTACTAGCTACGCACAATATGCTAGTGCTGTTGTGTTTTTGAGGTCATATGCATCCCTACAGAACAACTGTGACGGAAATAAATGGACTCTTGAGAGGAGCAATACTTAAATTGACAGAATCACTTTTCTTGCTTAACAAGAGGGGTTCCCAGGGATAGCATCAACTTTTTTAAACCATCCAGAGCAGCAGCATAGCATAGTGGTTAGATACATTTCTGAGAGTCTAAAGCTTGTGAGTTTGAATCACATCAGGCAATTGAAATGACATTTAAAATTATTTTTATTTAGTTAATTGGTTTAAATGTAATTTTTTATTCATAGGCCTTTGCCATGCCATTTTAATCATTGCATTAACTTTTTCATTTGCTCTCATTCTATCTTCCTATCATTCTTTTTTAATTTGAAATCTGTGTGCATGTAATTATAATATTTTTATTTTTCTGTCATAATATTTGAATGTCTGAAAATGCTGAACTGTTGCTTAAAACCAAAAGACAAAATAATGTGTTTATATTCACTGTAAAAGGTATTAAAATTAATTTTCATTGCAAGATGTTCATTTTTTTGGATGCGATCATCATTAAAAATTTAAAACATTAATTCTTCTTCCACTGTGGGAAAAATAATGCAGATAAAGGTTTAAATGAAAGAATAGATTATAAATAAAATGGAATTCAAGAAAAATCAGAAATAGAAATATTGTCTGAAATAACATGGACTAAAATATAAAATGATAAAACAGAAGAAATTAAATCAATATTAATATACAAATATAATTGAATTCACATAAACAAATATCACACATGAAGAAAGAATAATAGGAAGAAAATAGGAGAGTAAATAAAATGTTAATTCAATGATTAAAATAACAAAGCAATGGGTTAAAGATTAAAAAATAAATTTATTAAAAATAATGATCATAGTCATTTCAATAAAGGTTTAGAAATAAAATTTAAAAGCGCTTGATGTGATTTCACCCCACAAGCTTCAGTATCTCAGGATTGTATGTTAACCACTACACTGCACTGCCATTCTGGACAACACTGCTATTTTTAAGGATGTAGAGTACCATGTGAAATACTTTTTCATCAATTACTCACAAATGAGGGCCCACTAGGATGAATGGCTGCAGCGTGCAATACCTGGAATCCTAATCTACACAACCCATACAGGTAGTTTCAAAAAGTCGAATCCACTGGTAGGGGATGTCTCCGCCTAAGTTTCAACCACAAAGCTATTTTAATTACTGTATAAATTATTGTAAAGGCCACAGGATCCTCTGTCAGGAAGCTACCAGAGTAAAGGTGAAAATGGAGAGCAAGACAAAATGATGGGTGAGCTTAATACCTGCAAATCTGTTATCACTCTATCAATGCACTGGTGCTCAAAGAATCTGGCTAATCATTGCTCCACTTCTGCTGTAATTTTGCTTCCTTCTCTCTGAAGAAGGAGTCTGTGGACCTGAAATTGTAGCATGCATTCTGTGGCTCACACTTTTAGTATGGAAGTTTTATAATTTTTCTTTGCATTCTGGAAGTCATCACATTTTGATTTTTTCTCAGCTGTAAAGTCTTATTAATATTTAAAAAATATATTAATTATAAAACCACTACGATGACTAATAACATCTTCTTTCACTAGGAAAGTAACAAACCAAATGAAATGCTCAGTGAGTAAGGAAGTGTAGGAAGTTGAAAGGCATATAACTAGGAAATGTATCACTGTAACTCAGTTTCTGAATTAGGCTCTGCTTTGGATCATGATCTAAGTGCGCGCACACATACACACGCGCACACACACACAAATATGCCGTCATGAAAAATGGCAAGTTAAAAGGATGAATCAGAACATTGAACTTATTTATAGGCCTATACTACTTCACTTAGGCCTATACTAGTTCACACTTCATTGATACAGAGAATGGTTGTTCCTATTAATATCACTGCTTTTGTTCTACCCCGTCTTGCATTGTCATATTAAAATAAAACACTTAAAGTGGTGACTTATTTTCTTAAATATGTCAAGATAAGACATCCTTTAAATGTTTTATAGCACAATAAGTGTGTCAAAACATTGGTCATTCATACTCTAAGACCACTGCAATGTGTATTACGCAGCAGATTGATATTAAAAAAAATACCTTGTTGTTTAAACCACTTGTTGGTATTGTCAGTGTAAAGTGACATTTACTTTGTAAATTTTGTTTTGAAAACAGTCAGACTTTCATTAAAAAAGAAGAGAACAAATGGTGACAAACACATTTATAGATGAATGAAGCAGTTTCTCTTCACATATAAGTCAAGTTCGTTGAAACCTTTAGAAAAACAGTTGAAATTTACTGCCTTCCTTCACATTTGCTATTGACTGAAGGATCAGTCAGAGAATTTTATTGATTCTGTGGACATTTATTCCATCATAATCTTCTGCTAGTACAGAAAAAAATAAAAGTAAGTTGTTTTATCTTACTTCATCGACCAGTGGCCACACAATCTTTACCGAACGTACAGCATATAAATGAATGTTGTTTATGTGTGCTGTAATAAGTAAATTGCAAAGTGCTTGTTATAATTTCTGTAAGACATATTGTAAAATTGGTATTTTTAAATAGTTTACAATGTCACATATTTTTATATTTACAGTATTTTTCATTTCGAGCACAGATGTATTCAACATCAATATTTCATTGGTTCTAAACTTGGCAGCAAATCTTCCTGGAATAAATGTTTGTTGTGAGCTATTTAAGAAAATTTTTATGTGTGTTACGTGTCCTCTGAATACATTTAATTGCACAGTCATTGTACATTTCATAGATTAGATGTCAATTTAAAATTTGTGTCCTCATGATGGCTTTTTACATTTTAAAAGAATGTTTATGTTTGTGAGATATTTTTACACTCTGCTAAAAAATATCACTTCTGTCATTGTTGAGATTAATGCCAGAAACTGAATGGTTCAAGTTATTGTTATATCTATACACTGCATCACTTTTGGCAGTTGTGTGTCCAATTGTTATCAGTTTGTAAGACACAGTGTTTCCACTTTGACTGGCATTGTGTGTACCCACAAGGCACTATTTAATGATTTATACCATAAATCATGGATTGAAGAAAAATAAATAAATAAAAATTCTACAGGTAGTCAATTGAATGTATCATTCAACAAACCAAAAATCTTTTTTTTAAAAAATAATGACCCAAAATATTGTAACAGTACTGATATGCATACAAGGTAGTTTAATGTTGATTGGAGATAAGTCAACAGGAAAGATGTATAATGATTATGACTTCATAATTGTGGTACTTTGAATCACTGTGTCACACTTCAATGGAAAATTTCTATTCTTCATTGAATTGCCTTCTTTTGTCATGATTTTATCTCATTTATGCACCATATACTCCATGTGGTGCAATAATTTATAAATATTTAAGCTGTATAAGTAGTTTCTATTAAAATAATAGCTCCCCAATGTTGGGGCACCAAGTAGAAAGTTGCACAAGAGGCACCATTATTGTGAGATTTCCATACAGGACATATCACCACCAGTAGCAGCCACTGGGGCACCAAGCTGACAGGAATGCCAGAGTGCAAGATTTTTATCACAATCAGTAGCAAAAATTGTCACCAGTGAAACTGTGAGAGTGAAAAGCAGGGAGGAGGGGGATGATAGATAATAAGTCACTTGTGTAGAAAACTGCTCTCGAACCAACCCTGGTTTCGCAGTCTCAACAGACCTACTGTAGATCTCAGCATGAAGCAAAAGTCTCGAAAATCTGACCTCAGTGAAAGAATTCATTAGTAGATATAGGCAGCTTCTGTACACCATACTAACTTCTAACTGAAAATATTGTTAGTCTAGCAACCTGCCCCAGCTTTGCACTGGTAGCACTAAGTACCTATGGCTGAACAGAATGTCTGGCGCAGCAGTAATAAATTATATACAGAAACTTTCATTGTGAATCAGTCTATGTGTTAGTGATAATGTATCAAAGTCCGTGGGGTAGCTCTTGAGTTTAACCTTCACATACAGACAGAAAAATACAGTGAGGAATTTTAATTCATCATAGTTCAACCAATTTGCATGAAAAGTGTCTAAATTATATGCACAACTTTTCTCAAAATCAGTCTGTTGATTAGTGAAAACTACATCAAAATTCCAATAAATACTGGAAAATTATAGATTGAATAATGGTATGAAAGGGATAAATAGCTACACACCACATAGACAAGGTGTATAGCAGCTGACAGACATGATGGAAAAGAACTGCTGCTTATCATTGAGCTACTGCACTAAGTATTTCATTAGATGTAGACAACATAACTCACACACAAACACTCATCTCTCTGCACTAAGGCCTGACTGTGACTGTGTCTGAGGTGTTTGGTGCTCTACAACTGTGTCTGAGCCTAGATGACTATTCTGCAATTCAAACTTAGGTGCCTGGCAGAGGGGTCACTGAACAGAAGTACAGAGAGGGTGTTAGGTAGAGAGTACAGCAGAGTGTGTTAGTGGGGGAAGATGCTAGTGCTGCCTGTGAGAGCATGCAGGAATATGGCAGGGACAGGGTAGTAGGCTCATGGTGCTGGACAGGAAGCTGTGGGGGAGGGTAGGGTGGTGACATGGTGAAGGGGAAGAAGGAGAAGGACTACACAAGTGTGCTGGTGGGACAGAAGGCACGTGTAGGTCTAGAGTGGATGCAAAGAAGGGGATTGGTAGGTGAAGGACAGAGACCAGTGAAGGTTGAGGCCATAGATGTTACACAAATGAACAATATATTGAAGTGATAGTTCCTTTCTGTACAATTCAGAAAAGTTGGTGTTGGGAAGAATCCAGTTGGTGCAGGCTTTGAAGCAGTAGTTGAAGTCTAGCATATAGTGTTGGGCTATGCCTTGTTTCCTCAGCCAGTTACCAACCTCCACATCTGACTGGACACAAAGGAGCACCTCTCTTTTGATTCAGTACATCCAGGACTGGAGCAACTAAATTGCATTCTCCACCAGGATTTTGACTAGCTCTTGTTGTACCTTGAAATGAGAAATACCACCACCACCACCATTCTCCTCTCTACCACAGAGGTATTCTACCACCCACCCAACCTGTGCAATATCCATTTATATCCCTACTCCACCCTTGCTCTCAACCTTTTGCCTCATGGCTCATATCCCTGCAATAGACCTAGGTGCAAGACCTGTCTCATACATCCTCCCACTATCACTTACTCAAATTCTGTCACTGGCATCTCCTACCTTATGAAAGGCAGGACCAACTATGGAGGCTCCCATGTGATCTACCAAATTAACTACAACCACTGTGCAGCATTCTACATAGGCATGACAATTAACAAACTATCTGTCCCCATGAATTGCCACTGCCAAACTGCTGCCGAGAGACAGCTGGACCACCCAGATGCAGAATTTACTGCCCAACATGAGATGCTGGACTTCAACAGCTGCCTGTATCATCTGAATTGTTTCCATAAACACCATCTTTTCTGAACTGTGCAGGTGGAAATCTTCCCTGCAACATATCCTTCACTGCCATAACCCCCTGCCTCAGCCTTCAGTATTCCCTGCCCTCCTCCTGTCTAATTCCTTCCCTGCCTCCACTCCAGCCCTGCAAGTGTTTCCTATCCTGCCAACACATCTGCTTAGTCCTTTCCCTTCTTTTCCCTTCTCACCTGTCCACTTTGTCACCCACACCTCACCCCAACTCAACCCCAGTCTTCTGGCGATCAGATCACTACCCTGTCCTCACCACAAGCAGCACTAGCATTTTCTCCCACACTCACCCTGCTATACTTCCTGCTTAACACCTCCTCTATACTCCCACTACCCGTCTCAGCAAAGATCACTGTTCATGTCAGATGCAGTCACAGTAGAGTCTTAGGGCCCAGAGATTACAATGGCCAGTTGTATGAATGTGTTTTTTTTGTCTACATCTGAGGAAGGATTTAGTCTCATAGCTGAATTGAATCTAGAAGTATTTTTCATTGTGCTGTCTGTCACTCAGTGTATTCTCTGTGTGGTGAGTAGCTGTGTGTCCTTTTCATATTGTTGCAGTTCAAAATCTCTACATTAGTACTTGAAATTCGCCTTCACACACAGACAGAAAAATGTGGTGGGGACCTTTAATTTATATTATCTTCCAATACTTGCAATATCACTCAAAATGCAGAAAAGTTACTACTTTGAAGACAAGGAAGAAATTGTGTGTAAGTTTACTATTTGAAACAGCTCACTTTGTATATATGTATGTGTGGAGTTAATTATTCAAAAGATTTGCATTATCATTGACAGTTCCACTCTGATCTCCAGACAAAGTTGCAAATTTATGTGGAAATTGTTTTATCTTTTCTATGCTTATGCATAACACATTTCACAAAAAACTATTAGTAGCTACAAATTCCATAGAAGAGTAACTGCAGCAATGTGTGATAGAAAGAATGCCATTATCTTTGAAATACCCATTGCATGATGATCAGTAATAAATTTTTCATAACATTCATGTTGCTTGTTTTTGTAGAATAAGTGGGCTACATCAAAGGACCCAAAGTACCCAGGTACCAATCAATGGTATCAGCATCAGTAGCCAGCTCCATTGAAAGCAATGAAAATACTGAATCTGAAGTCAAAGAAGACTGTCTTGTTGCACTGTGCAATGCAATCGATGTCTCTGAACATAACACATGTGCAAATGTTCCATTTTTCCTTTTCACTTTGTTTCTACGTACTAAAATCTATGTTATACATCAAAGTTTTCTTGTATTCTAATGTATTAAGTGTTCATTTACATCTAAGCTAAAGAACTCTCTTTTAGAAACATTTACTCAAAATGAAATCAAATATAAATATAGGAAATCAACACAGAATTAAACTTAATTGATGACTTCACTCATTGTCCATTTGTAGAATCTTTCATCTCTTTTCTGCCTCTTTTAATGACTATTACTATTTGTCGTATAGACTTAATATTACTCTTCTGCCTACTGGAAGTTCGATTATAGTGTATTTGAAGAAGCTGCTCTCTTCAGTGGTGTTACATGAGCTTTATGAAGAAACATTCAGATACCTGGCTGACATTGCATCTCTGATCCACATGGGTATAGCTACAATATGTGTTCATTTACAATGTAGAATATCAATTTCAGCCAGGGAGAACAAAGCCTATCAGCATTTGTTGGCAAAATTCCAAATATTCATACATTTGTTCCTGGGGTAGATAGTGTGACATCAGTTAACTACCAGCCTTACATGAAGGTTCATGTCGGTCTTAGAGACAGCTACCAATCAAGTCCCAACATCACACAAAATGTGCTAGTAGTTACATCTGATACATTTTTCACTCATTCTCTGACCACAAAATATATTTCTTCCTTGGCACTAAACATTAATTGAATGTTAAAGAGCATTTCATTAGCATAATACACTATGTAACCAAAAGTATCCGGACACCTGGCTGCAAATGACTTATAAATTTGTGGTGCCCTCCATCAGTAATGCTAGAATTCAATATGGTGTTGGCCCACCGTTAGCCTTGATGACAGCTTCCACTCTTGCAGGCATACATTCAATCAGGTGCTGGAAGGTTTCTTGGGGAACAGCAGCCCATTCTTCATGAAGTGCTGCACTGAGGAGAGGTATCAATGTCAGTCGGTGAGACCTGGGACAAAGTCAGCATTCCAAAACATGCCAAAGGTGTTCTATAGGATTCAGGATTCAGGTCAGGACTCTGTGCAGCTCAGGCTGTTAAGGGGATGTTATTGTTGTGTAACCATTCCACCACAGGCCGTGCATTATGAATAGGTGCTCGATTGTGTTGAAAGATGCAATCACCATCCCCAAATTGCTCTTCAACAGTGGGAAGCAAGAAGGTGCTCAAAACATCAAAGTAATCCCGTGCTGTGATAGTGCCATGCAAAATAACAAGGGGTGCAAGGCCCCCTCCATGAAAAACATGACCACACCATAACACCACTGCCCCCAAATTTTACTGTTGGCACTACACTCACTGGCAGATGACGTTCATTGGGCATTTGCCATATCCACATCCTGCCATCGGATCAGTGTACCATGGTTCGTCACTCCACACAACATTTTTCCACTGTTCAGTCATCCAATGTTTACACTCCTTACACCAAGTGAGGCATCATTTGGCATTTACCAGTGTGTTGTGTGGCTTATGAACAGCCTCTTGACCAAGAAATCCAAGTTGTCTCACCTCCCGCCTAACTGTCATAGTACTTGCAGTGGATCCTGAAGCAGTTTGGAATTCCTGTGTGATAGTATGGATAGATGTCTGCCTATTACACACTACGACCCTCTTCAACTGTGGGCGATCTCTGTCAGTCAGCAGATGAAGTCAGTCTGTAAGCTTATGTGCTGTACATGTCCCTTCTCGTTTCCACTTCACTAACACATCAGAAACAGTGGACCTAGGGATGTTTAGAAGTGTGGAAATCTTGCGTTCAGACGTATGACGCAAGTGACATCCAATTACCTGACCACATTCGAAGTCTGTGAGTTCTGCGGAGCACCCCATTCTGCTCTCTCATGATGTCTAATGATACTGTTGTCGCTGATATGAAGTACCTGGCATTAGGTGGCAGCACAATGCAACTAATATGAAAATCATATGTTTTTGAGAGTGTCCGGATACTTTTGATCTCCAGATACTTTTGATCTCTGACCACAGTTGTGGGCCAATATGAATCCTCAAATTAGAAAAATGAGGACATGCTAAAAAGTAACACCTCCAAATTTATGTAAAAACTCTTTTTAAATAAAACAAATATGATTAACATTCTATACCTTTATTCCTCATGTCTACATATTTGCAGCCCTCTGCCACAAGAGGACTCTGAATTGCAGTGTGTATCATGGTGGTGTGTAAGGTTGACTGTGTTGGTGTGGAGAAACACCATGCTGTAATCGAGTTCCAAATTCAAAGAGTTTGTCCACAGATGGGGCACTTTCTCCTTTAGCGTGACAATGCCAGACCACACATGAGAGCTGTGACATCTGCAATAATCTGACACCTTGGGTTCACTGTCATTAACCATCCTCCATACAGCCCAGATTTGGCACCATCCAATTTTCATCTGTTTCCAGAAGATAAAGAACAGCTTCAAGGACTTCCCATTCATAGTGATGAGGTGGTGCAAGGGGTGACTTGTGGCTCTGTCAACAAAGTCAAACATTCTACAGTGATGTAGATAAAAAGTCTGTTCATCTCCATAGTGACTGCGCTGAAAAATAAATACACAGACATGAATTATAAAGATGTAGAATGTTAATAATATTTGTTTTATTTGAAAAGCTTTAAGAGCTTTCACATAAAAAATTCAGAGGCATTACTTTCCAGCGTACCCTCATAAAATTCATTCACTCATTCATTCATCATGTGCTGTAGAGCACATCAAGAAAGAGAACTTTCAGGGATTTGTGTCTGGTCAAGGTATGCATTGATAAAAGATGAGCAAATCATAGAAAAATATTCTGTATACTGTATTAACAATAAATCAGCATTCTTATGCCATCTAAATGTTATTAAATTAATTAGAAAGAAAGCTGCTGCACTGAAAATAGCTACTGCCTCCTCAGTTATATTGAGTATGTAGGTACTGTTTACTTCTTATCAGTAGCTTAATATTCACTTGATAACATTGCTACCTACATCTGCAGATACCGAGCCCTGTCAATAGTGCATTAATACTTGTCATGCAGCTTCACAACAAAACACATCTAATTGCCACATAGGTTACATAACTTTTCAGTTCTTGAATTTGGATAATTTGTAGAATTAGTGGCTAATGAAATATGTTTTAATTTATTAACTGGTTGGCATTCCCAAGCTCATATTTTATGTTAACTAGCTAAATGATTGATTTTTCTATGTGTCAATTCCTTATTAATTTGACATCTGCTTGTACCCCAAGTAATTTTAGTATGTCTCCATCAACATCTACTTCTGGTAATAAGCAGTCATGTTTTGCCTATCTGAAATCACATAATATGCATCTCTGTGAGATTAATAATTAAACTGTCAGCAGAGAACACTAGTAGGCCTGTTATGTAATCATCTGAGCATTGTCTGATAAGGGTAAGTTTGGAACCTTAACTTTTATGCTTGTTTCATTAGCAAACATTACAGTCTTTGAACCGCATTTTGAAGTAATCGGAAGATCGTAATAAACAAATAGAAAAATAAGTAAAAAAGAAAGTCATCACAAACAAACACCCCACTGCAACTCAATGGTTGTTGGTAACTGAATACTGTGCGAAGTACAAAATGGATGATCATACAAAATATGATAATTACCATGAATTACTGAACCTTTCAAAATTAAACTGCACTGGATGCCCCCATGAGATGTGAATCATTGAAGAGCAACAAATCAGATTCTCGGTTATTCTCAAAACTTTCGGGGTAGCCCTTTAAGATGAAAGTGCCTCCTGTATCCAGATCCAACTCTGGTAATCAAACCAGTAAGTAGAAGGTAATGAAAAAAATTAGTTGTATGTAGTATACTTTCTAATATTAAATATTTAATAATCATTCACCATACATCATGTTTCACAAATCCCATAATGAAGGAGAGTCTTTGAGAATGTGGAAGAAGTGAAGTTATATGTTAACAGGCAGACATACTTGCATGTTCTGCCCTCAATAAGATGTATCAGAGGAAAACGGCAGGTAACATGTAATTATTTATTGTGTTCTGTTTTTATTTTCTTGTAATTCCTACTTAGGTCTTAATGTAACTACATAGCACTCCAGTTCAGGTGTAAATTCAGTCACTTATTCATTCATTTGTTCATAATGTTCTGTAGATCCCAACCAGGAGCAGAACCTTCAGGGATGTGGAATGAGTCAAGATATACATTAACTTGAATGTGAGGTCATCCACATGAGTACCAAAAGGAATGCATTAAATTTTGGTGACACAATAAATTACTCAAACATAAAGCCTCCCAATTCAACTAAATGCCTAGGAATTACAATTACAAGCAACTTAAACTGGAATGGCCACATAGGTAAAGTTGTGGGACAGGCAAATCAAATACTGTTTTTTATTACAGAACACTTTAAAGACACAACAATTCTACTAAAGAGACTGTTTGCACTATGCTTGTCTGTCATCTGCTATAGTATTTCTGTGCAATATGGGATTATGAGATAGGATTGATAGAGAACATTGAAAAAATTCAAAGAAGGGCAGCTTATTTTGTGTCATGTCATGAATGAGGAGAGAGATTGTCAAGGAGTCATGAGTTGGGGTGGCAATCAATAAAACAAGGGCATTCTCCGACTTTCTCCCATGAATGAGAAAATATTTTATTGGCGCTCATCTACATAGGGAGAAATGGTTATTGTAATAAAATAATAGAAATCATAGCTCACATGGAAATATTTAAGTGTTCATAGAGACATTATGGAAACTTTATCTTATACTGTATTAACAGTAAACTATCACTGCATTGCTTAATGCTGCTCACTTCTATGCCGACTAAATTTCATCAAGTAACTTAGTAATTAAGCTGCTACTTTGGAAACAGTTGCTACCTGCTCAGTTTTAGTATATAGTTACTGTTTATCTGCTATTAGTAGTGTAATATTTAATTGATTGCAGTGGTATTTTTCAAAAGAATTTTACATCTATAAATACTGAGTCCTGTTTATTGTACATTATTACTTGTCATACAACTTTATAACAAAACTTGCCATGAAGCTAACCAAAATTTTAAATCTTTGAATCTACAAATGAGAAACACAAACTACCAAAATGAGATCTATAGGAATATTGCTAATGTGTTCATACTCATAATTATAGGAATCACTTTATTAATCATATTCACATTAAGTTAAAAACAGCTTTCCTGAAAGAAAAAAAAAAAAAAGCATTTTCTCCTCCTCTTACACAACTCAGTGGCTGTTTTTATCGACATCTTAAATCATCAGTACAGTTTGCTGCCAGCATCTCCAAACACAAATGCTCTCAATGTTATCTGGTTTCCCATCAACTCTGCTATTACTATGGCTCAGTCTTCTTTTCTCTTATGAATGCTTTCTAAACTCCTTTCAGCCACTTTTACCTTGCACTTCTCCTTGGACTTGTGGTGACTCCTTCCACTCACCATCACTTGTAGTAGCAGATGATAAGCTGTGCTGGCTGAAACCAGCAGTCACAGTGAAATGCCTGCCAGCCAAGGTACACTGCCTCTTCCCAGCACCCTTGGTGATCAGCCCTGCCACAGGTAGAGCTTAGAGTGCCACACTTTCCAGGGGCCATGCATGCCAAACTATCACTTGTTCAGTCTCTGCACCCACTTTGATGAGGTAACATCTCCCGGTCATGCTCTCAACGGTTCATACTGTGACTCTCATTGTCAGCTGCCATACACCACTGGAGTTGATGTTAACTGCAGGATTTCATGCCTGTGTCCAGCTTCTGCGTTTTTTTGTTGTCCAGTTATGAAGAGAAGTGCTATCATGTCTTCCATGCAGCTTTCTCAAGCTGCATTTCCTCGAGGGACCTTCGTTGACTGTGCTTGTACAAAGTCTGATGCCAGATTCCCAGGTTGTCCCCCTGATATCAGCACTTGGATTACTGTGTGCAGTGTAGTGAATTTAGTGTGGTGAAATTCTGTGAGCACCGTGAAGTACCAGGCAGGTTTATTACCGTTCCATCCCCAGCTGTTTTGGCACTCCTTTATGTCCAAGTGCACCACTGATATGAGTTTTCTCTCTGACCATGCTGGCTTCCTTTACTGCTAGATGAGTCTGCCTTTCTCTCAACATTTACCTTTTTCCTGTGGATACATAAGACTTGAGTATGGATGTCAACAAGTGAAAGCCAGTGTAATGTCCCCCTTCTCATCATGTCTTCTTGCACTGCTAGACAGTGCCGAAAATGTACTGTAAACTGTATAATAGTTCACTCTGTGCAAAGACCCCATTGCAAGTGAGGACCACCCCTGATGAAGAGGTTGAAACCCATTAAATTTTCTTATAGTAGCTAGCTTTTAGGAACAAATATCCCACACATGTACTCAAGTACCTCTTTCAGGACACCTCATTACTTATTATTTGTGCTTGCTAATTAACATGCCTCTACAGACATGTGTGCCTTTAGAAGCATAAAATGGAACCTTTAACCCATTCTTTCACTGTTGATCCCCTCTAAAATGAAGTGCCGAATCTCATAACCGGAACAAACAAGGTTTTCTTTTTTATTATTCTGATTAGCAAATCCCATGTGGTCAGAAAATCAGTTTCCATTAGGTCAGCTGGATGCATCTTGCTTGCACCCCACTCACCGCTTTCTTTCCCCACACCATCCTCCACTTGCGCCCCGCCCCCATCCTTTGTGTGTACCACCACTCCCTTCCTGCACCCCACCATACATGCCCTCCCTGCACCCCTCCATACATGGGCTCCCTCTGTGCTCACCGCAATGCCCCTCTACACCCCACCCGCAGATGACAGCACAACTTCCTGCCCACCCTCACTGCTCAACAAGCATTGTTGCTCCGGTACCACATGCCTCGACAAGTTACAGGTGTATCGTGGAGTGTACTGAACCTTCCTTTTCACAGCAACACATGGTGGAGATGGTATTGCTTGGTCCACACTGTGTGTGTCCTGTTTTCCTACCTCTTTGCAATATTGTTTGCCAGTACCACCCCACATACCATGACACCCCCCCCCCCCCCCCCCCCACTGTTATGTCACAGTATCAATGCCACATGTTCCCACTCCAGCGATGGTCATGCCCAACAGGCTCTCCAACCAACAGTCTCACTTTACCCTTCCTGTCTCAGCACCTACGTCAGAACCACTCATGCAACCTTGAGCACTACAGAACCATTTGACTCAGCAGTCCAAAGGGGTAGTGTGCCCAGCACAAATCGACTCTGCAGACTCTCCCTTCAGTCGCACGGCTGCCCACTTGCCCCTCTTCAACCTGTGAGACCCAAGCCTGTGGTTTCCTTCCATCAAGGCAGTTTTTGCAGGGCGCTCTACCACAAGTGATGCAACAAAATTCGGGATGGTTGTCAGCCACCTTGAATCGACAATCACAACCCAAGTCCAGGATGTTATTTCACACCCATCTCCCTCCTGCAGTTATGCAAAGTTCAAAGAGTGTATAATATCCTGCTTCACACCCCCAGAGCTGCAATGGCCCCATGTTTTGTTATCATCTCAGCAGTGTGGGGACATGGGCCTGTCCCTTTTGCTGGATCACTTATAAGCACTCACTGAACTGCACATCCTCTCCTAAGACGTGCTTCTAAAATGCTGGCTCCTGCTGTTTCCTGCCCCCATACAGTCTGCCCTGGCCTTGCACGTCCATTTGTCATTATGCGACACAGTGGTCTTGGCTGATAAGCTGTTTGAAACCCTGAACTCCTTTCTGGTCACAGCTGTGTTGCAGAATGCCAGCTATCACCCCATAGCTGCAACCGGCAGCTACCAGTATGACAGGTATTCATGTGCCAGTCTCACTCCACCCTATTCCCCCATGCACGTGACATCTCTCACACCACCTACCACTAATGACCTTCCATCTAGCACACTCGCCCCTGACTGCTACCAGATTCTGACTCTCCTGAGCTCTGAGATGGCAACACTTACTGCCAGCATTACCTGCCAATACTTCATGTACCCTCCTCCTCATCTGCATTATGCTGGCCAAGGTGAAAACAGCTGCCCCTGCTAGCATGGTTCTAACTGCCCCTTTGATGACCACATCAAACTAGGGGCAGCTTGCTGGTACCACCAGAAGTTTAGTGACTATGCTGCATACTGCAGACCGCCATGTTCCTGGACACCAAACCCCAGCATCCACGGGCAGCTGTACTACATCACAGCACCTATGCGGTAATGGATTTAAGTGATGCTAGTTCCTCTGTCTACTACCTCATTGACACTGGGTCTGACCTATCCAATGTGCATGTCAGTATGTGGCTGAGTTGGAAGTGGGGTCTAAAAAAGAATAAGTGTTAATTTTTCAACTCAGGTCGGCAAACTGCCTCCCGTTTATTGATAAAACATTTACTGATGACCTAGCCGGGGCACATTATGTGAGTTTAGCGGCCCTAAGGCGTAAACAGATTGAGCTGGGGCTCGAAAAGTGCACGGAGGTAACCGGCCAATGCGTCTGATCTCGTCAGGGGCCTGTCAGTAAAAAAAAAGAGTGATCCACACGCCTCATTCGTGCAGCTCAGCGCTGCTCACACGTGATCTCCTGGACCTTTCTGATTGACTGCTGTAGGAGCTCTGCCTAGGCAAGCGACGCTTCCCTAAGCGTCACCCTGTTAGCAGAAAGGTTGTTTGTTCGTTGAGCACGTGAACAAGCCGTGGGATAGCGGCACATACTGGAAAAATCTGATGTGTCGCCAACCCAAGGCCCGTGCACGGCTTTGTGAAGATCCATTGCTATCCATAGCTCACGCATTTAAAAAAATTTCCCTTTTCTTTTATTGAAAATAAAGGACTCCCGCACTCAATCTGTCAGCACTTGTACATCTCCTTCCCCTTCCGCGGGAGTGAGGTTTTATGGTGAAAATTAGTTGTTGCTCGTTGATAAAAGAAAACAATTTGCTCCCTTGGTCGGGTGTGCTAATATTTTCAAAAATGGGGGTGGGGTGAATCTAAGTTTTACAAAAACATCTATGTATACTGGAGTGGTTTTACAACAACATAAAAAGAAAGTCCCTTTAAAAAACGATATTATACAGGAAGATTGTTGATCAAAATCATAAAACATTTAGAGACATTGATCTTATCACACATAATTCAATATGATAATTTCCCATCATCATTACTGTATCAGAATGCAAATCTTAGCACAAGAAGTTAAAAGTATGTCAAAAGTTTAACAACATTGGAATGAAGAATTACAGATTCTGTTACTCATACATACTTGCAATGCTAAACACGGTGTAGCAGAAGTGTAGATGCTGGCCGAACTGAATCAGCACTGATCTTTCGAAGGTTACAGGTGCCTCTAGAAATATGTAATTGTTTGTGTTGTTTGGCAAACGTTAAACTCGTTGCTACATAGTGGAATCGGTTTCAAAATATAAACTAAAATATGAAGGTAGTAAGTGTAATAAAATAAAAGTATTCAATTGACAAACATAGTTAACATAAACAGAATATGAAGATAGTAAATAATTAGATAAAACATTGAAATTTTCAAACTGAGAGGTAGTTTCTATGGTCAATAGTTTCAAAATAATAATTAAAGTCTTATTGAAACACTAATAACCTAAAAAATTGCTTCATATACAGATAATAGAAAGTTAAAACATGTTCATAATGTAACATAAAAGGCATTTGCTTCTGTGTAGGGACACTGATTGCAGTTGGTTAAACACAAAGTTCTAACTGTTGATAGTACATCTTCCACATATAATATAGACAATCATTGAAAAATAAACAGAGTGAGAGTCTTTGGGTCAGATGCGGCGCTGTGATGAGGTTGCCCATGTGCGACTGACAGAGAGCGAGGCAGCACAGGGCGCCGCGCAGTGTTGGATACACTGTCGTTCCCTCAGGTGGGGACGGCGTGAAGGAGGGACATGGTGACAGCTGCTTATTGTGTAGGCAGGTACTGAAACACTCCCCCAGGGATTGTATCAGTAAAGTTTGCAGGGGTGGGCTTCAGTAGCAAATAAACAAAGGTTTCCTACATTCAGTGGTCATCTCTAGTATCTTTACCCAATAGTTTTCATGATTAGATACATTGAAACATTGATACATGATAACAATAATAGTAAATGAACATTAGACAATACAAACTTTATTTCAGTTAAAGAGTGTATTTCACTATGGTAGACCATGCCTGACATTACTCTTGTCGTATTTCACTATGGTAGACCATGCCCGACATTACTCTTGTCGAAATTAACCCTCAGGCTGTGCCTCGGGGACAGTTGATTGTGTTGACTTAATGCATTTACAATATCCTTTCTTATACAGGCACCAGAGAATGGCTCCCGCAACAATCAGGGCTGGAACAGAGGCAGAGTAACCGTATACAATTGTTTCTGTGTCCGCCAGGTAGCTATGTGAGCAACAGCTCGATCCAGGGTGATTTGGCCCTTTTTGTGTGCTAGTAATTCGTCAATTGACTGAAGTAATCGAGCATCGGACTCGTTGGGTATCCTGGGTACATTATCGGGTGATGGTAGTACCACGGGTACCTCAGGTAAATAAAGTAAAAGGGGTCCGAGACTCAAAATTTTCACTTGTGTTAGGTGTGCTGACACTTTGACAGCAGGTGTTATTAAATCACAGGTGGACATGTTGAACAGTAATCCACTGTTTTCTAGGGCGAAACGATACGTCCGAGACACAAAAACATAGTCATAGCATATTCAAGCAGTTGTAGATGTTTGAGGTACAAAATATAATAAACTATCCCCTACTGGTTTAAACCAAGGCTTACGCAATGTTGATAACATACGAGGACGGGGGTTTTTTTGTTTCCTCTAAAAACAAGGCCACCTCACAGTCCTTAGTTCCAGTATGAATGGATAAGTTTGAACACATATAGTAATTAGTGTGAAGGCACTGATGGAGGTCAGTCAGCTGCATGACAATGTCTTTGGCGATCTTTGCTAATAGCTAAGACATCATTAGCTTGCCAAGTCACTTGCTTTCGTAGGGCAAACCAAGTAACCGGAAAGGAGTGTAATCGGTAGCATTCAAACTCGCAGTTGGCGCATGTGATGGGTAGAGAAATCTGTGCGCACAGTCCTTGAGAAATTCGCACAAGATGTACTGTAGCTGCCGCATAATAATGGGGTAGCGAAGATTCCCATACAGGGTAAAGCATTTGCATTGGCGATGCCAGATGAAACGAAACATTAGCCAGAGTTTGCAAGAACATTTCTGCAGGCATTAACGTAGGGCTAAGCTTATGCTGTAGTCCTAGCAGAGTAATAGTATGGAAGGTGTTAATATGTAACTGAATGACATGGGTGTTGTATAGTAAGATCTGTAGCGCTCTCGTTATCTCCAAAGTGTAGGTCACATTAGTTATGGTATGAGGTAAAAACTCAAGGTCCCGTTGGATAACATTCCTAAATGTTTCGTACCGGTGTACAAGGTCAGCTGCCATGACATGAATTTGCCTAGTAGCAGCTAATAAACTGTCTTCAATATGGGTGAGTCATAATTGCTGGTGGACCAGAACATCCCGATTTTGATTAGTAGTAAAAGTTACTTGGCGAAGGGTTTGGTCCCAGCAGTTAGTATCAGCATGGTCGGGGGTACCATAGATAGTTTTGAGTATCGCACCTCCGCCATTGAACCAGGCTCTCTTAACCTGAGTTAGGGCACAGTGTCAAAGATGCTTCATAGTTGTTCTTGAATGTTTACTAGTGCTTGTTTTAAATCCCACAGAATGCGTAAGGTGGCACGTATTACCGCTTGATGGGGGGTATATAGCAAGTTGTTCAAACATGATGCCTGATGATGACGGATGATTGCTAAAGGGTGGGAGACTGACAGCTCCAGTAAAAAGAATCAATAAAGCACAGCATCTCATGGTGTAATGTCTGGTCAATATTCTCCTGGTAGTTATTCAAAAACTTCAATAAATTATGAGTGACACCGCCAAAGTGGCCGATGAAAGGACAGATTGTAGTAGTGCCCTGCATTCAGAAGAGAGAGAAGGCGTGAAAATATCTCTGTGCGACTGTATGTAGTAATGACGACAAAATATATCACAGCAGTGCGTAATAGTGTTTGGTTAATATTTACCATGCAACGGAGTCGGAGAGTAGTATGTTCCGATGAGGTGGATGCAACTTCACTGTTAATACTGAACTGGCCAGTAAGTGAGCAGTCACGGGTCTTTATACAATAGCAAGTAGCCAAAAGAGGGTTGTCAGCATTGCTGACAAGTACCCATAGTCAGCGATCCCGTGTAGAAGACTGACGTGGCAATTTAACAATCTGACTGAGTGAATTAGACAGCAGAATAAGCCCACGGCTATGTAAGAAGTGTGACTGAAAGGGGATCAGCAGCGCCTATGTGTTATTTGTGTGTGTTTTTGTTTTATATATAGATATTTATGGGTCTTCACCCAGAGTATTGTTGCGATATCAATGAGAGTCAATCTGTTGAGGTGGAAGGTTTCTTAGCCACTAGATGCAGATAAATGGTTAAGCGTGTTGATGGAACCACTTAACCATGCCATAAAGTACATGACTGCTTGTTTCCTATACAGAGAAGGTTACACATAGGTAGAGAATGGTGGTAATTACATTTTGTAAGTGATAACAATTTTCAGAAAATTCTGTAGGCCCTTTATCTATGGAGTTTTTATTACCGGGGTGACTGTTCAGATCACTGCAGCTACCCTAGACAACACATTGCACACTATGTTGAAAAGTGTTTTCTGCGCGAACTGTAACAGGTTTCCCTGGTGAGAAGTATTTAATGAATAATTCTTTCCAAATAAAGCGGGTAGATGCAAAAGCGATAACCAGATAGAGAGTTTAACCGCCAGAAATGCAAACAAAACACGTGCAGTTGAAGCCTTTCAATACATCTCCTGTAGTAGAGTTTATACTCTCCCTTTCAGGGTGGGGTGAATATGACTGTGTATACATATCATGTGGATGAGGTGTCTGAGAATGTGTAAGGAACGTTGTGCAGGTGTTCATGAAGTGATAACATGTAGTTCATACACTATGTCTGACAATATGTGGCTATTCTTCGCTATGGGTTGCCAAAGCGAGATGGGACTCCGTCATCATAGAAGCACCAGAGGTAATGAGAGGAAAAACCGATGATAGCGGCCGTGAAAGAGATTCTGGTGTTCAAGGTTGAGATTGCCAGATGGGCTGAATAGTAACTAACTTGAAGAGGGACTTCCTACTGCTGTTATTGAGTGGTCGAGATTCGTGGATTAAGCAAGCCAGTGCATATTTACGAGGATAACAAAATGTTTCCTGGCATCAGGTAAAAGTAAGGCAGAGCATGGCAGAAAATTATGAAATAGCAAGCATTTGTGGAGAGATGGTTACGTGAGAAGCATTGGCAACAACCAAGGACCACACTCGTTACGATATCAAGGCATTAAGCAATTAACAGCATGACTGAAGTGGTTACTACACCCCAATTGCTTCAGGCAAATTGGGAACAGCTACTTAACAAGACGGATACTCCAGCTCTTTACTTCTATGAAAACTCGAGATCGCTGACGTGACTGTTGGAGAAGAAATGTGCCAACACCTGGCATAATACTCGGGTTCTAAGAAGGCAGCGAAATAACGCAGTATGTAATGACTGTAATACAAGAAAAGGCGGATCAACATTGTAATAATTTATAGCATTTTAAAGCTCAGAGTGACTTACTGCCCATTCTGTGGATAAAGATTCTGAGATATGAAGCATAGCTGCACAGTAAAGTTTACCGGTTACAATACGTATGCGCGTGGCTGCTGATCAGGCAGCTCATGCCCGTACTAACACGTGTGTTGCGCGCTGCACTGCTTCACAGTAGTACGCGCGGGGAATAAAACCTCCCTCTTACACGACCGAGTATTGGTCCGCTTAGTTTAACGAGTTACGCTGAGAGATAATTTATGTTAGCACTAAGAACTGTGTGGTGGCTCTTCCAAGTACGTATCGTATTGTTGCTATGACGCAAATTACGCGTCGCACTTGTGTTTAGTGTCACGAAAAGTCACGAGCAGCAAGGAAAAGTGAAAATGCGAACACGATGATTGTATTTATGTACTTTAAGGGAGGGACAAAGCTCTCCTTAGGAACAACCAAGTAATGCCCATGGTTACGTCTTTAAAAATTTCCAACGCAGCTTTTCGCCTTCTGTTGAAGGACACTGATTCTTCGCTTGGCTAGATAGCAAAGACACGATTCTCACTTCACAATAGATTGTCGGAGAATGGCTTAAACATGGACACTGCAACAAGGAAGGAGCGAGACCTCAATGAGAAAAATGGCTGGAAAGACGGATAGGACCGGTATTGTTGGAGTAATTTACAGGAGCACTGCATACTCATCAACAAAAGAAGAAAGACAGGATAGAACCGAGGGCTCGGCAGTAGAGTAAGTAATAAAAGGGGAGGGCTTCAAAAATTAACTGCAATCACAGGCGACTGCAGGTATCCACCGATTCGGCAGCACGGATACCAGCATGTATTACTCGTTGTCCATTGTGAGTGCGAATCTGTCTCTCGCTGAACTAGCCAGTTGGGATTCAGGCCAACTCAGCAGGCATTCCTTTACCCTTGGCCAATTACTACGTAGCGCTTGAGCCTATTCCTGAGTAGTTCCCATAATTTACTGAGTCCAACCCATCCATCGGACACGTCAGTGACTGTGTCAGATAGTATTCAATCGCTGCGGTGGCAGCGAAACATTCCCACAGACAAACAGGTGTATTAGTCTTTATCGCAGAGCCACTCCTTGGTATGCAAGGTAGCAGAGTGACCGGCATGGCTTAGGTGCTATTTGATTCATAAAGGAAAGATAATAGAAAGTAACTATCCCTTAATACAGTGAGGGGAGGGGGAGGGTTGCGACATGGTCCCGTGTTCCCTGCGTATACAAACTGAAGATATACAACATAAAATGACAAAAAAAATGCGCACATACAACATAATAAACTGACATGAGACATAATGCAATTAGCAGCACAATAAAACAACATAAAACAATAAAATGAAACACACAGCATAAATTAGCTTATGACTTAGATCAGTGAGCAAGCAGTGCAAAGCGACTGGAAGGCAGTATAGTCCTCTCAGGACTAATAGATGTGCAATCTGCTACGAGTTGGCATTAAGACATTTAATTCCGGACAAATTACGTCACTTGAAAGGAGACTGTCACGATCCATGGGCTATTAATACTAAGGATATCCATTGCTGGGTGTGTGAAAACATTACTTGTAAGGTGGTGTGATCGGTACAAAGTGCGTAAATGACGGTAATAGCAAATAGGAGCGAGTGGGATTGTGGTGATGTGAGTCAAATGTAATTCATTGAGGTGTTAAATTATAATAAAATCGTGGCAGTGAAATGATGAGATTCTCTCACTTGTTTTGTACCACCTATAACCCCTGCCGCACTCTATTATAAATGGTTCTTTCTTTAAATCCACTTACTCTGTTATGGTAAAGTACACATATCTTATCTATAGTTATGCTATTCCATGCTGAATAACGGCGGCTGGGAGGATACGTGAGGGTCTCGTCTTTTAATTAGTGACACGCATGAATGGATTGACGAGATCCTCACTTCCTATCCACTATCTAGTGGGACCACTGCCAAAGGAATAGACTGGAAAACGTTAGTGAAGAAAGAATACCCTGTTGAGCTTGACTCGAAGTATAGACTTGCATGAGTATTTATGCAGACCAGCTGTCATTCATTCTGCCTCTATTTTGTCAGTAGGTGTGTGTCATGCCATATCCTCTTTGTATCATGTATCTCCCTAATCCTGGAGACTTACCTGAGCACGTACTGTAGCTCCATAGCGACATCTCGACGATCCATGACTTACCTGTGGCGTCTGCTCGGTGAGCCACTGTTGCGATCAGTAAGACATAAATTTATAGGTGTGTCGTATGTAAACAGTGAATAATTCTCTGAGTTAGCCTTCTATAACGATCACTTGTATGAAAGCTAATAGTATTCTATTCTTCATTAGCTAAGAAAAATATCTGCATTGTAGAAGGCAGCAAATGTGTAAATGTGAGACGTATTTACACTAGTAGTGCAGAACCCGTTTCACGGCGTATCACGGCATTGCGTATCCTGTAATTCTCATACGTGCTTGCTGAATGCCCTAGGTTGCATTTCAGACAGCATAAGAGTGTGAATTAGTTGCAAGAGTGTAGATAAGGTAGGAATAATTTCGTTTACTAGTGTGTTTTATGTAATTTGCATTTGGTCAGGTATAAGATACTTCGTGTAGTAGTGTAATTCATCAACTAGGACGTGTGTGGTTCATCAGATGACATAACAAATGACAAAATGTGGCGCAGTGATTCATTCGACGTAGGGTGTACTGGTGTGTGGGTGTGTGTGTGGCTGCGTATCTAACAGAATGGGCCGCTCTGGCGCCTCCAGCAAGGACGCTCTATCAGGCAGCTGTGCGCTTCTTCGTACGCTAACGCTTAGTTATGTTTTGTTTTTGTCTGCGATGGAGTGGTCTGTTATTTGTCACTATGTGGGTGAATGACTTAAGTACACTAGTGTTTGACTATGCCAAACTAGTGAAGTTGCGATACTCAATACTTCAACTCTAACTACGATTCTGATTCTATTCTTCTTAAAGTAGTGCTCTCTATCGGACGATTCTGAGCCCAACTCCCCTCCGTACATAGCCAGGTTGGATACAGAAATGCACATCATAGTGGCCGGCTACACCAAGCTATGCATATCCGCCAATTCCTGGATGTGTATGGCGAAGGAGTACGCCCGAAGACACCCAAGAGCGGCACTACTTCCTTTAACTTGCAACCGCGAATACCAATAGCCTCTTTAACGGTGGAACACAAAAACTTTTAATCCTTGTTTTCCAAGATAGCGGAAAAATATTATTGGGTGCTATACAAACTGAGATGCATTACATTAGAAATGATTGTGTCCTCTACCAATTACGTAGTAGTGCCAGTATCTTTCTAGGTGAACTTTAACTAAATAAGTTACTTTTTCATCGCATAGTATTGAAGAACTTACATTGAATATTCACTTGGTTTGTAACCTGGGAAAAGTTTTCACTAGCTATTTCTTTCGATAATAAATGATTCCAAAACCTCACTATTCTCTTCCTGTTACCTTACTGATAAATAGATTAAACTCTGTGGTAAACTCCATAGTTCCAGCATGGATTTGTACTCTCAGGATGGGAAACAGAGAGAGAGATGTGGTGTGATATTTATGACGAGGCAGATGAAGCTAGTATGAGAGTAACCCAGCGATTACAAGCACTGGGTCTGATATTCTCTAGTGTGATACACAGGAACTGCAGAAAATGTGGACAATTGTAATCATTCTGTTATCTTAAGCTCTGGAGAATTTAATTACATGGAAGATACAAACAGTGGCTATAACTGATCTAATATCCCAGGATTGAGTTTTAAACTCGTGTTAGTGTAGGATCATGATAGTCTCATATTGTTTGTCAATTACTTTTTCCATTCAGGAAGTGGTTAGGAGCCCTTGTGACAACTTATCGTACTATTTGAGCAGATATCTCCTCATCGAATGTAATTATACTGCCGTTCCAACCCATACTTCCAGCACTTTGCTTGCTCGCTACTTACTCTGCACTTTGCACTTACATATTAAGCTACACTTACGGCTGTAGCAGCGCATGCAACTGAACAAGTATTACATGAAACTTCAAATGAATATGAGTCAACAGCTACGCTTGATACACTACAAAACAAGATAAAAACTTAGTCTCTGGACCTCAATGCGTAAGTATGCTTGTTTCTTAAGGAATATCTAGGTCTGGCAGGTAAAGGTTTTTCTTTATTTTTCTTTACTTTAGTCACTGTAGGTCCTGGCATAGTTGATACACTACTAGGCGATGGATCAGGCAAAACTGTCGGAATGGAAGGTGCTTTTCCATGAAAGGGTTTCAGACGATCAAAATGTACTATCACTAACTGATCTGGCAACTGGATTTCAGCATTTACTGGAGAGGTTAACCGAATGATAGGGTACGGTCCCTCATATTGAGGTGCAAACTTCTTTGTTCTTCCTCGTCTTACTGTTGGGTTATGCAACAAGATTAAATCTCCAGGCTTGTAAAGGGGCATTACTGCATTCTTCTTACCCCGCTGTAATTGTTTTTTGGTGGCTTTGGAATTATTGGTTTGAACTTGTTTTCAAATTGACTTGAAACGGCGAGCTAACCTCTTGGCTTCAGTTATGTCCACACCTGGGGGCAATTTGTCCAATTCAAAAGGTGAGTTCATAGGTTTGTCAAAAACTATCTCATAAGTACTATAGCCTGTTGACTCATGGACGCGGCTATTATAGGCTGAAGCGACTATATTGATATAACGGTTCCAATCTGAATGCGTTCTGTTTACATAGTAACTTAACATTTTCTTAATTGTCCTGTGGACATGTTCCAGGCGGCCATTTGCCTTTGGATGAAAGGGGGTGGTTCTCCACTTTTTGATTCCTTGAAGCTTGCACACTTGAACGAATAAAGCAGACATAAAGTTTGTCCCTTGGTCTGTTAGAACAGCGTCAGGGCTGCCGAAAGGCAAAGCTAAGTGACTGACAAATTCTCTAGCAACTGTCTCTGCTGTCATATCAGCGAGAGGTACCAAAACAAGGTATCGAGAAAAGTGGTCCATAATGGACAGGATATATTTATTGTTTTGACTGCTTTGTGGAAAAGGACCAATGATATCGAGAGCAATATTCTGAAATGTTCTCGTCGCCTCTGGAAGGCTTTGTAAAGGTATTTTGGTCCTAGGAGGGGGTGCTCTTTGAGCGCAAGGTAAACAATTTTGAATATACTTTTGAACATCTTTCTTTCTGTTTTTCCACCAATACCGTGCAGCTATCCTTGCATTTGTTGCTCTTCGCCCATTATGGCATGCTTGCAAACTATCATGGCATTGAGCTATTATTCTGGACTGCAATGCCTTAGGAATTATAACTCTATTACCACCTGGAGTCTTTCGGTATAAAATACCATCTTCAGTAATGAAATCTACACTTGTAACATACCTATGACATTCAACATCTCGACTTTGCACCTCTTTCAGTTCCTCAATCAAAACATCATTTGTTTGAACTACCCTTACTTTACGACTCAGGGAGTCAGCATTTAGAATGCAGTCTACCAGGTTTATGCTTAACCTCGTAGTCATATTCGGCAAGTTTTAAAGCCCATCTAGTTAAACGACTGCTAGGATCTTTCAGATTCAACATCCAAGTTAATGCCGCGTGATCCGTTATTACGGTGAACTTTCTACCATACAAATAACATTTAAAATATTTTACCCTGAACATAAGTGCAAGCAATTCCTTTTCAGTAGTACTATAATTTATTTCAGCCTGATTCATCTGGCGGGAGGCATACCCAACAGGTCTTTCCTCTCCGTTATATTCTTGGCTAAGGACTGCATCAAGAGCAAAATCTGAGGCATCAGTTGCAAGAATAAAAGGTTTTTCAAAATCTGCATAGACTAACAGAGGTGAGCTTGTTAGTACTTCTTTAATCTTCTTTACAGCTACTTCACATTCTTCTGACCACTCGAAAACTACACCTTTTTTCAACAACTTGGTTAATGGCTTAGCTATGGTGGCATAATCTTTCACAAACTGGCGACAGTAATTATATAGGCCAAGCAGTGACTGTAACTCTTTTACATTGGTTGGGGTGGGAAAATCTCACAGCCTCAGTCAAGCGAGGATCTGGTTTGACACCTTCAGCACTAATGACATGTCCCAAGTACTGGACTTGTGACTGTGCAAATGAACATTTTTCTATCTTCAGACTTAAATTGGCACTCTGCAAACGTGACAAAACACGCCTCAACCTTTCTGCATGTTCTTCAATAGTTCTAGAAAATACAATAATATCGTCTAAATAAAAAAACATGTGATGGGCTTTAAACCACGTAACAATAAATCAGCAAATCTTTGAAAGGTTGCAGGAGCATTCCTGAGACCAAATGATATGCGTAAAAACTCATACAAACCCGAAGCACAATAAAGGCGGTTTTAGGTTTGTCCTTGGGAGCTATAGGAATCTGATGATACCCTGATCGCATATCTAAAGTGGTGAAATACTTGCAGTTTCCTAATTGATCTAGGGTTTCGTCAGTACGAGGCAAAGGATAAGTATCAGGTGTTGTTACTTTATTCACCGCTCTCATATCAACACAGAGCCTATAACTCTTCTTGCCACTGATTGATTTCTTACAAACCAGAACGATTGGGGATGACCAGTGGCTGGCAGAGGGTTAAATAATCCCTGCTGCTAGCTGCTGTTGAACTGTGTCTTCCACTATTGGTTGTAAATGATAAGGGATCCTATATGCCTTTTGAGATATAGGTCTAGCATTCCAGGTGGGAATCTCATGCTGTATGAGGTCAGTAGCAGACTAATATTGCCTTTCCTCAAACAACCACGCAAATTCTTCCAATACGGGCCATATTAGCCTGTCCTCTGCTTTACTCAAATGCTCTAACTTTTCATTAAATTGCTTTTGCAAAGATGGTATCAGGGTACGCACACTTCTAATAGGGAACTGCTTCCTATTTTGACTCTTACCTTCATTTATCACTGAAAAATCATCATCGCCTATTTCCTGACCACTTGCTAAAACTGTTCCACGTGAAATCTAACTTTCTCAAACCAAAATTATCGACACATACAGGTACACAAAACTTCTTCCCTTTTCTCTCTACAGCACATAAACCTCTCTTCACATGAACTTGTAACCTGTCCAACACATTGTTTTGACGGAGCGGATCCACAAAAATGATTGAACTAGTAGGCAATGGTGCTTTGATATCAATCCATAGAACCTTGCCTGTCCCACTCTCAATGGTAACTGGGCATAACGATTTAATGGGCCATGTACGCGGTTCTGTCGGATCTTGTGAGAGCGGCCGTCCCTCACAGTTTCCTTGCGCGCTTTCGGTCCGAACACTGCCGAAAAAGTGAGTTTCCTCACCAAATCGGACGGCGTGCGTCCTATAATCGATTATCCATTGGTACTCATTGAGGAAATCATTGCCTAGAATGATATCAAAGTCCCTCCTACGTTTCCATACAACCTCCATATTAAAACCATATGTTTTTTTACTTAACTGAAAACTAACGAAAGATGACCCGGCAGGAATGATCAGTCCCTCACCCAATCCAGCAATGTGATAGCGGGGCGGTTTCAACCTCCGCTTATCATGCTCCCGTATCTACTAACACTTGAATTGTTCTACCGCTGAGTTTACCCTCTAGCAAAACATTTGCCACCTCATCTTTCTGCTGTTTTTTATACACCGGTTTCATTACTTTTATCGGGGACGAGGGTCGGTGGCTGAGCCTGCCCCCCCACCATTTCCCTGTTGGTAACTACCCCGTTGCCTGTTTGTCTGTGGAACATTTTGCTGCCTTTGTCTAGTTACATTGTTTTTGGGGCATGTGGCACTAGTATGCCCGATCTTGTGGCATCTGCGACAACACGGTGCGCGGCAGTATGATTAAACTTCCTGCAGCGCTGACATTTTTCATCATTAAGAAACACGCACCGCGACTCGTTACTTCACGATGAGTTAGTAACAAATCTCCCTGCTTCCTCACGTAGCAGAGCAATTCGCACAGCTTCGTGCAATGTAGTAGGGGAAGCCATTTTCACTTCTGTCCCGGTGTGCGGGTTAATCCCTCGAATGAACACATCTATAGCCCTTGCTTCTGCTTCCTCTATTAAAACTTCATTACGGGCCTGGCAGTTGCTAAGCACATAAGTGCGACACGATACCGTGCGGATTCGATCAGCAAATACTTCTAAATCTTCATTGGTTTTCTGTCGTAAGGTAGACAGCAAATCCTGATAATGACTGACACCTCTCTTATCGGAATAGCGCTCTGCTAACCCTTAAGCCAAGGCTTCAAAAGTGATAGCATCTCGCAGAGTGTCGACTGACTCAACATATGTTCGAGCATCTCCTGCTAGTTTCAGTTTCAGCACACTCAAAAGGAAACTATAAGGCCACCCACAAGTCCTACCTACATCTTTGACACACTGCAAAAATGTTGTTACATTTTCGTTAGTTTTACCCGCGAAAGTCGGGATGAAATTTACGGCAGGGAAACTGCCAAAAAGAGTAGACATAGGCGGAACTGTGCTAACTGCAGAGGCACAAGCGCTTGCAGCTGCTTGTTCAATTGTTACTTTTTTGTTGCTTTCCGCCGCAAGCGCATTGCACTGCTCTTGCAATTCCATCTTTTGCACAGTTAACTGTCTTATCTGTTCTTCTAACATAGTGACAGGGTCTGCGCCAGAAATTTAGGCAGCAGCTCCTGCTTGCTGATTTGAACGGGTGTCAGGCATGTTTACAAAATGACTTCACAAACAACTCAAGGAATTGCTACAAAGATAGCGAGGCCAGGCTTCTGCAATTGCTCGCGACTTACATTCTTTATTATGCTGGAGGTGGCGATGTTGGCGGCGGCGGCGAAGGCGATGTTGGCGGCGGCAGCGAAGGCAGACGAAGCGGCAGCCGGGCGTTGACTGCAGGCTGTGCAGCGACGCTACAGCGGCGGTGAGAAGTGCTGCCCCGGCAGCATCTGATACAGTGGCATCCGGCTGACTGCGGCTCAGCTGGCTGCGTGATGGTCAACGCGCAGCGATGTCACTGTATCGCGTGCGTTAATGCTGAAATAAAACGAGCCACCAGGGCCAACGCAACGGCAACAGGGACAGCTGCATGTAATAATGCAGTGTCGTATCGGTGCTTCCAGCACCACAAGAACTTAATTGACTGCATGGCCCCCAGGTCAAAGAAAATGTCCCGCCATCTAACCGTAATTTCAATACTTGTTAGACCGCATGGTGGGTCAGATTCCACTTCTGACACCAGTTGTGCATGTCAGGATGTGGCTGAGGTGGAAGTGGGGTCTAAAAAAGAATAAGTGTTAATTTTTCAACTCCAGTCGGCAAACTGCCTCCCGTTTATTGAAAAAATATTTACTGATGACCTAGCCGGTGTACATTATGAGAGTTTAGCGGCCCTAAGGCGCAAACAGATTGAGCCGGGGCTCAAAAAGTGCACGGAGGCAACCGGCCAATGCGTCTGGTCTCGTTGGGGGCCTGTCAGTAAAAAAAAAGAGCAATCCACACGCCTCATTCGTGCAGCTCGGCGCTGCTCACACGTGATCTCCTCGACCTTTCTGATTGGCTGCTGTAGGAGCTCTGCCTAGGCAAGCGACGCTTCCCTAAGCGTCACCCCATCAGCAGAAAGGTTGTTTGTTCGTCGAGCACTTGAACAAGCCGTGGGATAGCGGCACATACTGGAAAAATCTGATGTGTTGCCAACCCAGGGCCCGTGCACGGCTTTGTGAAGATCCATTGCCACCCATAGCTCATGCACTTTAAAAAAATTCCCTTTTCTTTTATTGAAAATAAAGGAGTCCCGTACTCAATCTGTCAGCACTTGTACACCAGTTTCCCTGCAGACTACTCATAGATCCTGGATTCCCTCTCCCCTCCTCATCAACACTGCCAATAATTCATGCATCCCTACTTAAAGGGTGCATATCCGCTTGCTCGATTTAGGTCTTCATCAAGAAAACCCATGGATCTTCACAGGGGTAGATGTTACCTATCACATTCTTGGCACCAACGTTCTCAGTAATTACAGGCTACTGGTCAATGTAGTGAAGTATTGTTTAGTCAACAGCAATTCCGGTAAGTCATCCACTGCAGCTCCCACGATGCCATACGTCTCACTGTGTGACAGCTCATATTTCCAGGTACATACTCTCAACTCCTTGCCAAACTCCCCACACCATGCCGCCTGGAACATTCGCATGACACTGCCCTACATCGCCACAACACCCGGCCACCTGGTTTTCTGCTGCACTTGCCCCCTACCCCCTCACATGCACAAAATCACACAAAAGGAGTTCAAAGAACTGCTTGCCACTGGCGTACTTCACCCTTCCAAAAGCTCTTGGGCTTCAGCTCTTCACCTCACCTCCAAGAAGGATGGGTCCTAGCGGCCTTGCAGTGATTGCCATAAACTCAATGCCTGCACCATCCCTGCCTCCTATTCTGTCCCACTTTTCTTCACCTACAACAATGCCATCTCAGGAGGTACTACCTTCTGTAAGATAGACTGTGCTAAAGCCCATACACAAACCCCAGCCACCCCAAATGGCATAGATAAAACAGGCATAATTATATTTTTAGCCTGTTAAAGAGTGCATTCATAACATTCAGTGTCTGCAATGCTACACAAACTTGACAGTGACTTTTGAACAGCATCCTCTGTGATGCACCAGGTTGTTTTACCTACATAGATGATATACGTATTGACTCTCAGGATCTTACTGAACACCACCAACATTTACACAAAATTTTGTCCCACCTACAGAGAGCTGAGTGATCCTCGATACTGCAAAATGCGTTTTTGAGGCTATTGGGACCATCCTACAGAAATGCATGGCAACGTCTGGGACACTTAGTCTCTGCCTCCAACTCCCAGCCTCTCCCTAATACAGGCAGTAGCTGACTTCCAACGTCCTACTACATTCAAAGGCCTCCGGCATTTCATCAGCATGGTCAACTTTTTCCGTCAACATCTTAAAGACGCCGCTGCCATCTAAGAGCCCCTTACTGGAGCACGCCATGGTAGTAAAAACAAAGGCAACAAATTTGGTCCCTTGGACCCAGGCCATGATCAAGAGCTTCGAAAATACAAAACAGGACCTTGCCAATGTGGCCCTTTTGGCCTATGCCCACCCTAGTGCCACCCCCCCCCCCCCCCCCCTCTTCCCCCCAGCAATAGTGGCGGACATGAGCCATGTGGCTATTGGGACCACAGCAATGCATGGACAACGTCTGGCAACCATTTGCCTTCATCTCATCCAAGGTCTTTGGTGAAAAATACCACTGGGATTCACACAACAGCATGCTGCTTGTAGTCCACAAAGCCTTCTGCTATTTACGACCTTCAGTTGAAGGATACAACTTTACGATCTTTAAAGATCACTGCCCCCTGTCCTCTGGTTTTTGCAGAAAAGACTTAGGCCCAACAGTTTAGGCTATAGGAGTACATCGTTCAATTCACTGCCAACACTGTCATGTTGCTGGCATTGATAATATTGTGGCAGATTGCCTTAGCCATGCCTGTGCCATCACTCAACCCTTAGACTACAATTCCCTGGCCACTACTCAGGAGGGTGACCTAGACCTAATCCATGCCCTTCAGAATGCTGACTCAGGCCTCAACCTCCAGCTAAGATCCAAACCCAGCTCAGACCATAAGATCTGGTGTGATATCTTCATGGAACCTTCACAACCTTATGGTTCCAGCAATTGATCCTGCACCTTTCTCCTTCTCACCTTCCAATGACTGGCATTTGACCATGTCTATGTCCTCACACATCCAGGCATCTGTGATTCTGCCACCCCTAAGAAACAATGTATTGTCTACCTGGACATTCAATGTGACTGCAACAGCTGGGTCCGGTCCTGTATTCCATGGCAGAATGCCAAGGTCAGAATGCAAGTTTACCACACCTTTCCACCCAGAGAATACTTGTTCATGCACATACTCCTCAACATTTGATGGACCACTACCCTCCTCCAGTGGCTATCAATATCTGCTGATAATTACTGTCCATGATATTTCAGCCAAAACTGGCCGCAGCCTTTATTCAGACCTGGCTGTTCCATTTTGGGTGTCCCCATGACATCACTACAGATCACAGACAGCAGTTCATCTGTGCCCTCTTGTGATCACTGACAGACAACCATGGCTCCAGTTTCCACTATACCACCCTCTACTATCGTGCAGCTAATGGCCAGGTGGAGTGGTTCCACCACACACGTAAAGCCACCCTTAGATGTTATTTTTTCAAATGGTCCACTGCCCTACTCCTGGTACTACTAGGATTATGGATTGCACACAAAAATGACTGGGGAATTTCTGCTGCCAAGCTGGTTTATGGCCAGCCAGCCTCTATTCCCAGTGATTTTTTGAAGCAACCCCACATCCTACTGACAACATCATCCCTGGTTTTGTGCAGCAGCTCCAAGTGTTCATGACCCAGACATAAGCAACACCTCTGCTATGTCATGCTGAGCACTGTTCCTTCATCCGCCATGATGGCTGGTGGTTGGACACATACCAACCACCACTCTGCCCTCAGTATTTCAGCCCATACTTGGTGTTGCAACACTGGGATAAGACATTCTCCATTTATCTGAACAGAGCTGCAACAACTGTCTCTGTAAAGAGGCTCAAGCTAGCCTATGTCCTAGAGCCCTTTTAAGCCAACAAGCACAGCATCATCATGATGGAGTTGCCCCGACCTTCCACCAGCCCCATTCACAGTACCACCAATGCTGTCCCTAATACAATGCAGGCCAACACCATCCTCTATGCTATTCCTGACATGCCACCGGCTTCCCCTAATGCTGTGTCAAACACATAACCAGCTGATGCTGCTTCTGACACCACCTCTGGCCTGCCACCCCCACAAATACACAACCGACACACATCCAAGTAGAGGACCCCTATGTTGCCACCTCACTGCCCTTTTCCCAGCCTCCAGCTGACACAGATGTCGCTGTGCCCCCTAGGCACCCGCCAGTCCTGACGGAGTGCTGTCACCACTGCTGCTAGCACCCGCACCATTGGAGCAGCAACACTATTTCACATGCTCTCAATCCCATACACAGGAGCTTCCCATACACCTCCTCACACTAGAAATCACAGCATGAGCATGAGCACAGCCGTGACAACCTACACGTGTTCCCCAGCAAGCATTCTCAGTCAGCTCCAAACACCCCTCTGTGTGACAGGCATCGGCATTTTTCTCTCAGGAGGGAACAGTGTGGTGACTCCTTCCATTCATCACCACTTATAGCCACAGACGATGGGTCACACAGACTGAAAACCAGTGATCAGCGAAAGACATGCTGGCCAAGGTACAACCACATCTCCCCAGAATGCTCACTGGTCACTTCCGCTGCAGGTAGAGCTTAGATTACCATGCTTTCCAGGGATCACACATGGCGATCTGTCATTCATTCAGTCTTGGCTCCGACTTCGATGGGCAACATCTCCCATTGTGCTTTCAGTGGCTCATACTGCATAATGCCACATGGCTCACATTTTCAGCTGTCAAATTTCTCTGGAATTGATGCCAACAGCAGGATTTTATGCCTGTGTCCAGTTTCCATGTTTCTTTCCTGGTCCAGTTAACAACTTTCCTTGACTGCGATTGTGCAAAGTCTGATGCTGGAAGCCCAATTTGTTCCCCCAATATCAGCACCTGGATTACTGTGTGCTGTATAGTGTACTTTAATGTGGTGAAGTTCAGTGAGCATCAGAAGTACCAGGCAGGTTTATTAACATTTCATTCCCAGCCATTTTGGCACCCCTTTACCACTAAGCATGCCTCTGAAACACGTTTTCTCTCTGACCATGCTGGCCCCCTTGACTATCTCACTCTCAAACTTCCCCCTTTTCCCATGGATACCTAAGCCTTGAGAATGGACATCATTCCAGTAAAACCCTGTGTCTTTTCTCATGCTGCCAGACAATGCTGAACAAATTACTGTAAACTGTACAATAGATTGCTCTGTGCAAAGACTCTGCTGCAAGCATGGAGCCCCCTTGATTAAGAGTTTGTAACCCATTAAATTTTGTTAAAGTAGCTAGCTTTTAGGAATAAATATCCCAGAAACTAGCACACATACCTCTTTCAGAAAGCCGCATTGTTTATTATTTGTACTTAATTTTATCATGTATCTATACATACACATGTTTGCCTTTAGGACACAAAAGGGAACATGTTAAAGCTTTTATCTTCATCTTGGGTATCTCCCCAAGCATCCTACTCTTACCCATCCTTTCCACACGGCTGTATCATTTTGATATTTTCCTCCAGTGTCACCTTTCAACCACATATGAGGATTGAATGAAAAGTAATGCCTCCACATTTGTTAATTGGGTTTGGATGGGAATATTTTAATAAATCAAATGCAGAAATTCATTTGCCACGAAGACCTAGGCTGTAGGGAAAGGACCATTTGATGTGGAATGGGTGGCAGCTGTCATAATAGAGGTATAATTTGGCCTTTACAAATGTCTGCTTGTGTCTGTGTATGTGCGGATGGATATGTGTGTGTGTGTGTGTGTGTGTGTGTGTGTGTGTGTGTGCGAGTGTATACCTGTCCTTTTTTCCCCCTAAGGTAAGTCTTTCCGCTCCCGGGATTGGAACAACTCCTTACCCTCTCCCTTAAAACACACATCCTTTCGTCTTTCCCTCTCCTTCCCTCTTTCCTGATGAAGCAACCATTGGTTGCGAAAGCTTGAATTTTGTGTGTATGTTTGTGTTTGTTGTGTGTCTATCGACCTGCCAGCACTTTCGTTTGGTAAGTCACATCATCTTTGTTTTTATATAAAAAGAAAGATGATGAGACTTACCAATCAAAAGCACTGGCAGGTCGACAGACACACAAACAAAGGGTGCATGGGACAGGTTTTACACCGTGGGCGGTTACAGGGGTAGGAGCCAGAGTGTGGGGAGGTGGTTTGGGGATTTCATATGGATGAACTAAGAGGTTACGATGGTTAGGTGTAACCTTCGTAACCTCTTAGTTCATCCATATGAAATCCCCAAACCACCCTCTGGCTCCTACCCCTGTAACCGCCCCCGGTGTAAAACCTGTCCCATGCACCCTCCCACCACCACCTATTCCAGTCCTGTAACCTGGAAGGTGTACACGATCAAAGGCAGAGCCACGTGTGAAAGCACCCACGTGATTTACCAACTGACCTGCCTACACTGTGAAGCGTTCTATGTGGGAATGACCAGCAACAAACTGTCCATTCGCATGAATGGACACAGGCAGACAGTGTTTGTTGGTAATGAGGATCACCCTGTGGCTAAACATGCCTTGGTGCACGGCCAGCACATCTTGGCACAGTGTTACACCGTCCGGTTTATCTGGATACTTCCCACTAACACCAACCTGTCAGAACTCCGGAGATGGGAACTTGCCCTTCAGCATATCCTCTCTTCTCGCTATCCGCCATGCCTCAATCTCCGCTAATTTCTAATTTCAATTTGCCGCCGCTCATACCTCACCTGTCTTTCAACAACATCTTTGCCTCTGTACTTCCGCCTCGACTGACATCTCTGCCCAAACTCTTTGCCTTTACAAATGTCTGCTTGTGTCTGTGTATATGCGGATGGATATGTGTGTGTGTGTGCGAGTGTATACCTGTCCTTTTTTCCCCCTAAGGTAAGTCTTTCCGCTCCCAGGATTGGAATGACTCCTTACCCTCTCCCTTAAAACCCAAATCCTTTCGTCTTCCCCTCTCCTTCCCTCTTTCCTGATGAGGCAACCGTTGGTTGTGAAAGCTTGAATTTTGTGTGTATGTTTGTGTTTGTTTGTGTGTCTATCGACCTGGCAGCGCTTTTGATTGGTAAGTCTCATCATCTTTCTTTTTAGATATATTTTTCCCATGTGGAATGTTTCCCCATATATATAAAATAGAGGGAAACATTCCACGTGGGAAAAATACATCCAAAAACAAAGATGATGCGACACACCAAATGAAAGCGCTGGCAGGCCGACAGACACACAAACAAACACAAACATACACACAAAACTCAAGCCTTCGCAACCAACGGCTGCTTCTTTCCTGATGAAGCAGCCGTTGGTTGTGAAGGCTTGAGTTTTGTGTGTATGTTTGTGTTTGTTTGTGTGTCTGTCGGCCTGCCAGCGCTTTCATTTGGTGGGTCGTATCATCTCTGTTTTTGGATGTATATATATACATATATAAAGTCTAGATAGACCAGATTAAACAGATCATTATATCACGTAAAGGTAGTTGTCAAGCAATTTACAAGAAACAGTAATTGTCATTTTCATGGAAAAATTATTTCAGTTTTCAACTGTTGAAATGCACATAGAAATAATGACTGTACTACTTGTAGGACCAAGCGTCCTCATTTCTTTACAAGTCAAACTCAGACATTAGAGTAACTGAACCGACATGAACATTTCAAGTCAGGAAGCCACAGGGACGGAAAGGGATTTGCCCACAATAACTATCAAAGGCACCTTGTTCTCGTAGTTTGAAAGTCGTCATCCAAAATTTTTCAGCATCTTCTTGTAGAGACTGAGAGCCACCATGCCAACATGCCACCATAGAATCTGATTTATATTGGTAAACTAATTACCAGCAGGGTACTTCCAGAATATATACTGCTCAATAACCAGTTGACAGACTTCTCATTGATCGTCACCACATTAAACATGATGTAGCAACATCAGATCATACAGTAAATAAAACTGGACACAGATAAGGTAAATTCCAACATAGGTTAAGGCAAAAGGCTAAAGTACCAGTGGCTAATTATGAATGGGTTAATATTAGGAGTAAAATGGTTAGTTCAGTCCCTCTAAAGGTACGGTAAATATATATTTCCTCATCAGTTATGTATTAATGAATCAATTTGACTTCAATTGAAAGTAGATGTCTGCGAGAACCATAACTATACCATGAATACAAATCCTCAGTCTTTAGTTTTTCCTTTGCTATTCATTACACATGAATCATTAGTGGTCATCAGAGTATTTTCAATAAGATAATGGAGAAATTTAACCAATTTTAATTAAGAATCAGGTTGTAAGCTAACATTTGTCTATGGAAATCTCAAGTTACAATGCTTAGAAACCTGATCGATTTACATATATATACTGAAAAGCATTGACTTGCTGTAACATACAGTCAGTATTGAACAGTACCTAACTCATACAGATACCAGACATGTAGCAAACATCAACCCTATCTTATAGTACTAAGATGGCAAAAGAATAATTAAATAAGACTACAAATGGTTGATTATAATGGTCATTGAAGCGGTAGAAATTACATGAAAATAAAACTCTGTGACTCTTAAATCCTGGGAATCAGGACACTTCTGTCCAAAAACCTATCTCCAAATATAAAATTCCATTTTCTTTATGCTCCACAGAAGGAGCCATTCTAGTAATTTAAACATAATAAATTTCTTTCTGTCAAATGTTCCTTTGCCAATTACACAGTAGATCTAATATATGTTAAGGACAAGATCATGACATAGAGTATTTCCATACTTGATAGTAAATCAACATCTATCCAGTGACTTTCACATAACAGGTATAGTAACAGGACAGAGGAAATGAGAACACATATATAAGACTACAAACAGTCTAACCTAATTGTAATCAGATCTCAGTTGTAAAGTGATAGAATGTCACTATAACAGCACAGATATCTTAAGTAAACTTCACACGAACTCTAAACATTTTCTCAACTTTTCACAAAATCATCAGCACAGTGAGAGTACAACATTATCAGCATAGTGAGAGTAACTGTACACACATCATAAGTAAATATTACACCAACTCTCCTCAAAATTCATACTCTGGTTATATTATTAAACCACACATTATTAAACCTGCCCAAAGTTTGTACTCGTATCCAGATAACCAGAAGAAGACAGCTGGCTTTGTATGAAATACGTGTACTAGTTCCTTTTGGCATCCAGTCTCTAACTATTTGTCTGAATCAGAAAGCGGAAGAGGGTGAGTTTGTACAGAAAATTAAGAGAGGATGTGATCTGAAAAGGAAAGAGTCACACCAGTTCGGAGCCTTGGGTTTACCACCCTCAAATTGCAAAAAGAGATTGCAACCTCCTGAGGAATATTTCATTAGAATGATACGATGTTGTCATCATTTGAAATAGCATCTGTTCTTACTGCTCTCACAAAATTTTTATGCTTTGATAGAATCGCAAAATATTTTTGAACATCATCTGTCAGTTATTTAATATCCATAGCACACAGTCAGTCACATTATCTTCTTTTTCATTAAAAGTTTCATGTAATAAATCCTGTGCCTTCATATTGAAGAACCATATACTAAATTACTCTGTTCATATTTTACTGGTACACAGTAGCATATCACTACATGATGAATCTTAATAAGAAAAATGGATATCAATTTAAAAAAAAATTACAAGTTTCTAAAAGAATTGAAATTGGTGTTGTTTTGTTCTTCCACACTCTAAGTTAAGTGCCTGGTCAAGATATAGTCTTGTGTCTTACAAATGGCACACTGTATACTCTAGGAAAGTAGAAGGATCCTATCTGATCTTACTAACAAGATATGATAGTAGAAGGGGAGCGATTCCAGAAAATAAATATGGAGTCACTGGCTGGGGCAAGGCACCATATACCACATGATGTAGCTATGAAAGTTCCACAGATCCCCCACCAGTTAAAATTCTCCACAAAACTACTGAAAAATGTTTCTGAGAGGATGTTCACCCCCAGATTTTGCCTTGATTATACATTGCACAGAATATATTCTCAACTATTTCAACTCCTCAAATCACTATTTAATTCATAATTTATGATGGGCATAAACATTTTAAAAAAAGTTCAAATATTCAGTGTTAACAAAAATGAAAATAAATTTCCTCTTAGTGGTTATTTCACTGTCACTGGGTTAAAGTACTCACCGTAGAGTTTGCTGAAGTATACAGTATGATCTTGACTGTGTAAAACAAGATGCATAACAAATAAATTTCCAGTGGTATGTCAAATATCAAAAGAACAAATATCATGATGCTAAACGGGTGATTAAAGTTGTCCGCACAATTTCAGCTGTGTCTCATTCCTAAGTCCAAATAACAACAAATTCAAATAGTCCTACACAAATATCAAAGAACCCCCAATCTATGCCAGGTAAAAGCATACACAAATGTTCAAATATACCCTTTTCAACCCCCACTCTATGAATAGACAAAATATAGGTAAAAATATGCAAATATTCGCACATAAAAGAAATATGAATATAAACTACAAAAAATATTTTACAGTATTAGCTTCAAATGTGTTAAGTTATCTGATTTTTCACTTGTCAGTGTTTGCATTTGCAAAAAGCAGTGAACATTAACTGTAGTTTTTATGAATTGTAATTTTCTTTCAATTACTGTTTTTATTATTATTGGGTCAGAATATTCATAATGTGTCTTAACAAGGTGTACATAATGGGTTTTTCTGTGTAGCATAGAGTATACATTCTTCAACACAAGTTTATTATTTGGTGGTTGTTTATTTGCTATTGTGGTACTTTCATTAACTAGGTAATTGTTTTTGCAAAGCTCCCTAAAATCTGTCTGCAAGCTACTGATTTCAACACACACACTCCCTTCCTTCATTACTTGAACATTTTCACTAATTTAGTTACTATTAGATGCCTATTCCAAATTTCCAAAACAACTTCCCTTTCATAAATGCATATTTTGACAAATTTCATTTATGGTTTCAAACTTCTGGCCACTATAGAACACTGGTAACAAACGAATGTTGTGTTGCAAACAATTTAAACAAGTATTTTGTCTCTGTTACTGATAACATGGGTTTGTCAGGTTCAGTAAATAATGGAATGGAATATCTGAGACCAGTGCACACAATAAATCTCAGGAAAATGGAATTTACACTTACTTCACCCAAAGAATAGAATCCATCATAAAATCCTTGAAATCAAAGCATTCTAGTGGTTATGATAACATATCAAGAAAGTTAATAAAAGAGTGTTCATGTGAGCTTAGTCATATCTTAAGTTGTTTATGTAATCAATCACTTATCACAGGAACATTCCCGGACTGGCTTCAATAAGCTGAAGTTATACCTCTCCACAAGAAAGGGGACAAAGAAATGCTGTCAAATTACTGACTGATCTCACTTTTGCCAGATTTTTCAAAAATTTTTGAAAAGTTTATGTTCCAGCGTCTACTTAAGTGCCTTAGTGAAAATAATATACTGTCAAAGTCACAGTTTGGGTTTCTTAAGGGTTCTGATATTGAGAAGGTTATATACAACTACAGTGAAAATGTCCTAAATTCATTAGACAACAAATTAGAGGCAACTGGCATATTCCATGATCTGTCGAATGCTTTTAACTGTGTGAATCACAGCATTCTTCAGTTGTAAAGACAAACTTAAATTTCTTGTGTGTCAATATGTACATATGTATATGTAATTTAATTTCATGATATGTCTGTATTAGCCATACACTAAATAATAATACAGCATTCTTTTAAGTAAATTAAAATACCATAAACTGGGGTGAATAGGGACTCAGGTGTGAATAGGGACTCAGGTGTGAATAGGGACAGCAGTTCAGGAAGAAGTTTTATGTGTTACTAACGCAACAAAAAAATCACTTGTCTGCAGTGAGATCTGACGTCCGAATCACCTTATGAGTTTGTTTCTCTGAAATACTTGGTTACTATCATCTTTGACTTATTTAAGAAGTTGGCAGCCTTGTTCAAACTCATCATCTGTTTGTGTTGTTTTTGTTTTGGCAGTAAAACTTCAGCTGTACATGCTACATACTTTTGAGGAATCTTTTCAAAAGTTTCCAGGTAAATATTATCACTATACACAAGAGACATGCTCAGAGATTTATGATACAATCATGTTTTTGTAGAAACTGTAATATATTTTCCCTTATGCTGTAACATTTTTTAACTTTCAGGGGTAACTACGGACAGCATGATTAGGAAATATTAGCATGATCCTAGAGGTCATTGCCACAAACATGTTACACAAGAGGACCTGTAAAGGGCTATAGAAGTCATTAGAAAAGAGATGTCACACCGAAAAGCTTCAGCAAACTTTAAAATTGCAAAATCTGCATTGGAAAGGTACAGCAAAATGTCTAAGCAGGAAATTGAAATAGAAATAAGAAGGGAGGACAAACAGTTCTTGGTGTGCCGACTGAAGTGAAGATGGTGGAAAGTGGTGTTACTTGTGGAAGACAGGGATATCCACTAAGCATGTTTGATGTACAATGTTTTGTGAAGTACTACTTGGACAGAGAAGGAAGAATAATAAAGCAATCTAAAATCAATCTTCCAGTTCCAGATTGGGCACAATCTTTCATCGAGAGACACAAAGCTATTTCTCCATGAATATGTCAAAATATATCCCAGAGCAGGGATAAAGTTACCTCACAGGATATTGTTTGTTATTTTGAAGAGTTGAAAATAACTCTTAATGGTGTTCCCCCAGAGCAAATATTAAATTATGATGAGACAAACCTGGCAGACGACCCTGGAAGGAAAGATCTTCTGTACAAAAGAGGCTGCAAATATCCTGACAGGGTTATGAATCAAACAAAATCCAATGTTAAGCGTGATGTTTGCTGCTACAGGCGATGGCACACTATTGCCACCTTATGTGATATATAAAGCTAAACACCTATATGACCTGTGGAGTGAAGATCGTCCTGCTGGGGCAAGATTTCACAGAAGTAAATCAGGCTGGATGGATGGAAGCTGTTTCTTAGACTGGTTTAAGTCTATAGTGATACCTTATTTTCATTGTTTTGAGGGAAGAAAACTCATTATTGGTGACAACTTGAGCTCTCATCTATCTCCAGCTGTCACTGATTTGTGCAAAAAAACATGAAATTGAATGTGTTTTCGTACCACCGAACTCAACTCATCTTACACAACCTCTACGCCTAGTTGTCGCAATATTTAGGTCACTGAAACAGGCTTGGCAAAATGTTCTGGAGAATCAGAAAATCAGAACTAACAAGTGTTCAGGAATTGATAAGAAGTACTTTCCTCGACTTTTGAAAGAAACCCTTGACATGTTATCACCAACCATAGAAAGAAACATTTGTTCAGGTTTCAAGAAGATTGGTATTTATCCTTTCAATGAACACCAAGTTCTTGGAATGTTGTCTTCTGAAGAAAGTGGAGAAGGCAGCACTGGCACTGTTAATGACAGCCTGGTTGAATTCCTAAAGCATCAAAGGAAGCCTGATGATAATTTGCCAAAACCAGATAGTAAAAGGAAACTGAACGTACCACCTGGCAGGAGTGTTCATGCACATGACTTGTCGAATTCAGTGAAAGAATCAGAAAAAGATAATGATGGTGACAACAGTGATCACAGTTATGGAGAGAGAGAAGACTCCACACCTACTCAGAAACCAGAAGAACTGTCTACTGATAGGGTGTTACATGTTGGGGATTGGATGAAATTGAAATTTGAGAGTGTAAAGGGGACTCCAAAATATTGCTTGAAGGAAAAACATATGTGGATTCATTTTTGAGACAAAACTCCAAAGACAATAGTGTTTATGTTTTCTCAGTTGTAGAAGATGTATCTGAATTTGATTCTATTCAAGTGATGAAAGAACCATTAATAAGACAAGGCAGACATATGTTTAAATGATGTTTTAATATTCTAAAGTATTAAAGGTTAATTTGTATTTTTAAAAACCATTTTTGTGTCCCTTTTGACCCCTGTGCCTGTTGCAATAGGGTTCTGTGAGTGATAGTTATCACTGTCCCTCTTGACCCCTACCAAGGGGTAAATAGGGACACTTTATAATTGCTAATTACTACAAATTATATTAAGCAATTTAAAAATATACCTAGTTTCAAGGTTGAATGACTATACCATCTTCTACTTTAATGATTAAAAACTCATATTCAGATTGTATTTCTGGATTTATTATTTAAAAATCTGAAATTCTGTCCCTATTCACCCCAGTTTATGGTATTATGACATCACTCGTAGTGCTGAAAAGTGGTTTCAGTCATATCTTACTAATAGAAAACAAAGGGTGTCATTACATAACACTTCAGCAGTAGGCAATCAGACATCATCTGACTGGGAAGAAATTACATGTGGTGTTCCCCAAGGTTCCATACTAGGTCCACTACTTTTTCTTGTGTATATTAATGACCTGTAATCTGTTACATTACCAGATGCCAAGTTTGTCTTATTTGCAGATGTTACAAACATTGTAATAAATAGTAAATCAACTAAAAATTTAGAAAGGGCAGCTAATCAAATTTGTACTGACATTCATAAGTGGTTCATAGCCAATTCACTGTCAATAAACTTTGAAAAGACGCACTATATGCAGTTCAGAACTTCCAAGAGATATCCTTCTAGTGTGTGTATAAATTATGATGACATGGAAGTAGGAGAAGTTGAGAGGGTAAAATTCTTGGGATTACTACTTGATAATAAATTCAGTTGGGACTGACATACTAACGAACTGCTAAAGCCCCTAAACAAGTCTGTGTTTGCAATGCGAATGATATCAGACATAGGAGATATAAATATAAAAAACTGGCATATTTTGCTTATTTTCACTCGATTATGGCATATAGTATCATATTTTGGGGTAACTCCACAAACCGAGAAAAAAGTTTTAGAGTACAGAAGCGTATTATAAGAGTAATGTGTAGTGTAAATCCAAGAACATCATGTTGAAACCTATTGAAAGAATTGGGCATACTAGCCACAGCTTCTCAGTATATTTATTCCTTAATGAAGTTTGCTGTAAATAACACATCTCTTTTATCAACTAACTGCTTAGTACACAGTATCATAAATCATTGTTCATAAATGAAACAAAAACTGAGGAAATATTCTTTAATTTGAAGGTATCAAACAAAGAAAATAAGTCCGTTACACTGCTAGGAATGATGATTGACCAGAAACTTAGCTGGGATAATCATATCACATACGTCTGTTCTAAACTTGCACGTGCTATGTTCCTACTTTACAAGCTTAGGAGTAATGTCAGCCAAAACTTACTGCTGCATTCATACTTTGCTTGTATCCACCCCCATCTTTCATATGGTATTCTGCTCTGGGGAAATTCTCCCAATTCAATATTAATTTTCAGATGGCAAAAAAAAAAGCTCTTTGATGTGTAGTGGGTTTATCTCCTAGGGATACATGCAGGGAACATTGCAATAAACTTAACATCATGACAGGTCCTTGTTTGTACATCTATTATTGCTTACTACACGTAAAAGAAAACATAGCTCAATATCCCCTTAGGTCATCTGTCCACACCCACAATACAAGACGAAACCACACAATTGATCTGCCATACTCTAGACTGTCTAAGATACATAATAGTTATAAATATGTAGGCCTTGAACTGTTTAATATGCTCCCTAAAATTGTACAAACTGTATCTAAAAGTAAATTTAAGGCAACATTGGGTCAATGGCTCAAAGGTAAAGCATTTTACTCAGTTGATGAATTTAAAGATTGTAATATGGCAGATTTGCTGTTTTAACATAGAGAAAGGTACCTCTGCCTGTAGTAGGACCTAAATTTGTATCAACAGCTTAGGATAATGACATAGTGTTATCAACATGTATATAATAATGACATAGTGTCATCAATATGAATACTCCCTGCTTAATATAAATCTGTATAATGTTTCCCTTTTTATTGTAAAATTAATAATATATAAAATTCCAAATGTGTGCTATTGTACTACACTAAATTTCATATGATTTATATATACATTGTTATGAGAATATAACCATCTTTATACTGTAATTTAACTTATTGACGAAGCCCATTGTATAAGAAAATACTGAACGGCTAATGCATAAAGATTTAAAATCACTTACTCTTGCCCAGAAAGGAGTCTGGTATTCAGCAACACTTATCTTCAATAAGTTACCAGCAACCATGAAGAGTTTAGTTTCAGACAAGGCACAATTTAAATATAATTTTTGGTGGCCAACTCCTTCTACTCAATCCATGAATTTCTCAACAAGTGCAGTAGACCATGTTAATGAAAATTTATTATACTTTAATTTTTGACAATACTTGGTTTTAACAGCCAAGTAACTACCTACTGTGTGAATGATGGATGTATGGAAAGAATATGTAAGTCTTAAGTCTGTAAATAGTGGAAGTTTAATTTTAAATCTTGTATATAATTTGACTGTTCTTAACTGAGGATCACTGAAATGAATAATTTACTTAATTTTTGGCAATACTTGGGTGTAATACCAAGTAACTAGCTACTGTGTGAATGATGGATTTAATGAAAGCAGATGTAAGTATTAAACCTGTAAATATTAGAAGTTTAATTTTAATTCATATATATAATTTTACTGTTTATTGACTGAGGATCATTAAAATTAATGAAACTCAAGTTTTTCTAATTACTTTATTGTAATGTGTTTAACTTACATGTTCCACACCCATTAGGATCCCCTCTTTTGTGGGTCTATGGAATGAATAATTAATCTAACCTAATCATCTAATTAATCTAATCAAACATGAAGCTTTGAATTTTTTCTGTGTAAATATTTCTCATTATCATTATTATTAAATAAAGTCTATTTATTAGAAATATTTATTTAATATAACCCTGTTTTAAGACTTTAATCCTAATATATAATAATATTTAATATTACTATTTAATGAATATCATTCAACATTAAGAAATTCCTCTGTTGTCATTCAGCAAAGGTCACCCACAGTGAAAACTGCAGCAGTGACAAAAACTCGAGATACAGTACACTGCAGTTACTCTCTGAAGTTTTTGATAGAGGAAAACTCAGCGATAAAACATGGTTACAAATTGGACTTCTTTTCATTGCCTCAGAATAAATTTGGAGAAGTGAAATATGCAGAAATTCAGCACAAATAAACCTTAATGATTGCCAAGAAGTAGTTTGTATTGGGATGAAAAGTTGTTACTAGTGCTCAAAAGTGTTGAAAACAGAGGTAGACTGGCAGTATTAGTAACCTTTCAAAGCAAAGAAACAGTTGTTTGGAGTCCCTGAAATCCCAACATCTTCTAGAGATGATCAAGCCATGGCTGTTTACAAGGAAATAGAGAAGTGGAGTATATCTCACAAAATTGAGGCACTTTGCTACTATATGACAATAAACAATAGAGGTTGAGTAAATGGCAGCTGTAAAAATGTAGAAAAATTGTTGACTTTTGACCTGTCATACCTCCATTGACATCATCACACCTCTTCAGACCTTTTTCTTCACCCTTCTTCCTTTCCCGTCAACCCTTTTGCCTGAAGAAGGAGCCACTGGTTCCAAAAGCTTGCCAATTACAACCGTCTTTTATGTGTGTGTTCTGCTGCTGCTTGGTGAGTAGATTTTTTATCTATTTGTGACCTTAGTATTTTCGATCATTAGCATTATGGTTTCCAGCATATACACAGCATAAACTGTGAGAATATTGAATCTAATGGATAGCCTTTTGCACAATGTTTCATGTTTTTAAGATACTCTTTTGCATTATGAAAACCATGCTCATATTATTGTGGGAAGTCCAATGCAACAGAACTATTCTATAGGGCAAGAAAGTGTACACTAATCTAAAAGATACAGTCCTTTGAGCTGTATAATATTTGCCTTTTTTACACTTACTTTTTAGTTGTCTCTTTCAAAGTGGGCTCCAGCCTTTTCAGTACACTTGTGAATCTCACATATAAAGTTGAGCTTACTGTCTGCACAACAGACACCAGATGTGTCATCAGCATACATGGTGTTCAAATGCTTCTTACCTAGCATACTTGGGAAATCATTTACACAACATACAACCTAAGATAAAAAAAAAAGATGTACCACAAAGGAACTATCTGAATGGGATGGAAATCAGTAGAGGTGATGCATATATACAGACAAACAAATGATTACAGTTTCAGAAAAATTGGATGATTTCTTCGAGGAAAAGAGGTTACAGATTGAGCAAGTCAGTAATGCATTGGTGCACCTCTGCACCTTATGCAAGCAGTTATTCAGCTTGATATTGATTGATAGAGTTGTTGGATGTCCTCCTGAGGTATACTGTCCCAAATTCTGTCCAACTGACTGCTAAATCATAAAAATCCTGAGCTTGTTGGAGGGCTCTGCACATAATGCTCTGAACATTCTTAACTGGGCAAAGATCTGATGACCCTGCTGCGAAGGTAGAATTTGGCAAGCATAAAGACAAGCAAAGAGGGGAAAGCAGAAAGGTGGAAGGAGTATATAGAGGGTCTATACAAGGGTGATGTACTTGAGGACAATATTATGGAAATGGAAGAGGATGTAGATGAAGATGAAATGGGAGATACGATACTGCATGAAGAGTTTGACAGAGCACTGAAAGACCTGAGTCGAAACAAGGCCCCGGGAGTAGACAACATTCCATTAGAACTACTGATGGCCTTGGGAGAGCCAGTCCTGACAAAACTCTACCATCTGGTGAGCAAGATGTATGAGACAGGCGAAATACCCTCAGACTTCAAGAAGAATATAATAATTTCAATCCCAAAGAAAGCAGGTGTTGACAGATGTGAAAATTACCGAACTATCAGTTTAATAAGTCACAGCTGCAAAATACTAATGTGAATTCTTTACAGACGAATGGAAAAACTGGTAGAAGCCGACCTCGCGGAAGATCAGTTTGGATTCCGTAGAAATGTTGGAACACGTGAGGCAATACTGACCTTATGACTTATCTTAGAAGAAAGATTAAGGAAAGGCAAACCTACGTTTCTAGCATTTGTAGACTTAGAGAAAGCTTTTGACAATGTTGACTGGAATACTCTCTTCCAAATTCTAAAGGTTGCAGGGGTAAAATACAGGGAACGAAGGCTATTTACAATTTGTACAGAAACCAGATGGCAGTTATAAGAGTCGAGGGGCATGAAAGGGAAGCAGTGGTTGGGAAGGGAGTGAGACAGGGTTGTAGCCTCTCCCTGATGTTATTCAATCTGTATATTGAGCAAGCAGTGAAGGAAACAAAAGAAAAATTTGGAGTAGGTATTAAAATCCAGGGAGAAGAAATAAAAACTTTGAGGTTCGCTGATGACATTGTAATTCTGTCAGAGACAGAAAAGGACTTGGAAGAGCAGTTGAACGGAATGGACAGTGTCTTGAAAGGAGGGTATAAGATGAACATGAACAAAAGCAAAACGAGGATAATGGAATGTAGTCGAATTAAGTCGGGTGATGCTGAGCGAATTAGATTAGGAAATGAGACACTTAAAGTAGTAAAGGAGTTTTGCTATTTGGGGAGCAAAATAACTGATAAAGGTCAAAGTAGAGAGGATATAAAATGTAGACTGGCAATGGCAAGCAAAGCATTTCTGAAGAAGAGAAATTTGTTAACATTGAGTACAGATTTAAATGTCAGGAAGTCGTTCTTGATAGTATTTGTATGGAGTGTAGCCATGTATGGAAGTGAAACATGGACAATAAATAGTTTGGACAAGAAGAGAATAGAAGCTTTCGAAATGTGGTGCTACAGAAGAATGTTGAAGATTAGGTGGGTAGATCACGTAACTAATGAGGAGGTATTGAATAGGATTGGGGAGAAGAGAAGTTTGTGACACAACTTGAGCAGAAGAAGGGATTGGTTGGTAGGACATGTCCTGAGGCATCAAGGGATCACAAATTTAGCATTGGAGGGCAGCATGGAAGGTACAAATCGTAGGGGAGACCAAGAGATGAATACACTACGCAGATTCAGAAGGATGTAGGTTGCAGTAGGTACTGGGAGATGAAGGAGCTTGCACAGGATAGATTAGCATGGAGAGATGCATCAAACAAGTCTCAGAACTGAAGACCACAACAACAACAACAAAGACAAGCAGTAGAAACTATTGACGTATGTGGGTGGGAATTGTCTTGCTGAAATATTAGCCCAGAATGGCTTGCTATGAAGGGCAACAAAACGTTGTATGGAATATTGTCGACATACTGCTGTGCTGTAATGGTGCCATGGATGACAAAGAAAGGAGTCCTGTTATGAAGTGGAATGGCACCTCAGGCCATCATTCCTGGACAAAAAGCCATATGGTGGGTGATAGTCAGGTTGGTACACCACCATTGTCCAGGCTTGTCTTCAATGGTCATGGGTTCTCAGTTTGAAGCAGGACTCATCACTGAAGCCAATTCTACTCCCATCAATTAGATTCCAGGCTGAAGACATGTCTGGGGAAGCCCTGGACAGCAGAGGATACCAATCTGACTGTCGCCTACCGTATGGCCCAACAAGCAGAAGTGATCATCTAGGGTGCCATTTCTTTTGACAGCAGGACCTCTTTGGTTGCCATCTGCAGCATTCTTACAGCACAGTGGTCCATCAACAATATTCTATGCCCCATTTTGTTGCCATTCATGGCAAACCCTGATAGGCTTACATTTCAGCAAGATAATGCCTGTCTGTACATATTGAGAGTTTTTACTGCTTGTCTTCATGCTTGCCAACGTCTACTTGGCCAGCAAGGTGGCCAGATCTCTGCTCAATTGAGAACGTTCAGAGCATTATGGGCAGGGCCCTACAACTATCTTGGGATACTGTTGATCAAACATGCCAGTTGGACATAATTTGGCACTATATCTGTCAGGAAGACATCCAATAATACTGTCAATCAATGCCAAATTGAATAACTACTTGCATAAGGGCCAGAGGTGGACCAATGCATTACTAGTTTTCTCAGTTTCTGGAGCTCTTTCTCTTGAATAAATGATTCAGTTTTTTCTGAAATAGTAATCATTTGTTTGCCTGTGCACATAAATCACATCTGCCAATTTCTGTCCCATTTGGATGGTTCCTTTGTGATGAGTCTTTTTTTCTTAGGGTGTATAAATAGAAATGGCAATGGCCTCGAGGCTTTGGTAATACCAGTTCCCATCAGATCACAGTTGTTAAGCACTGTCGGGCTTGGCTCACACCTGGATGGGTCACCATCTGGGTCTGGCCAGCACTATTGGCAAGTAGTAGGCATTCAGCCCTTGTGAGGGCAGTTGAGGAGCTACTTGATTTAGAAGTAGTGGGTCCGTCACGAAAATTAACGATGGCTGCGAGAGCAGTATGCTGACCGCATACTTCTCCATATCTGCACCCAGTGATGCCTGTCAGCTAAGGATGACACAGCAGTCGGTCAGCACTGTTGGGCCTTCTGAGGCCTGTTCTCACGGAGAAGTAGATAGAGTCTTGAATAGAAATGGACATAAAATGGATCCTCGAGGAACACCAAAATGTATATTTCTTTTTCTTGACTGTCTCCTCTCCAGTATTTCTCCATTATCATACACAATATTTTTCATAATATTGTCTACATTTTAGATATCTTTATGTAACTTGGAGTTTTGTCATTTGGTGCAAGCTACACATTTTCCATTAATTTTTTCAGATTTTTCATTTTGGAGAAATACTGTCAAATTTCCATCCAGTTTCACTTCTGTCAGCATTATCAAAAATTTGAGAGGAAGTAAATTTTAGCAAGTAATATATTGTTCATTTTACCGTTCAGATTTCTAAAGGGTTCTGATACTGAGATGGCTATCTACGCATATAGCGAGAGTCTACTTAATTCAGTAGACAATAAATTGCTGACTACTGGTACATTTTGTGATCCATCAAAGGCATTTGCCTGATCAAATCACAACAGCCTTTTAAGAAAATTAGAATATTACGGTGTAACAGGCACTGCTGCAAAATAGTTCAAATCCTATATCTCTGGTAGGGAACAAAGGATGTCATTGGGAAAGAGATGTGTATTAAGGTATTGGGCATCATCCAACAGGGAACTAATTACATGTTGTATCCCACAAGGTTCTATCTTAGGGCCCTCACTTTTTCTCATGTGTGCCAATAAATTTTCATCTGTAACATTACCAGATGCCAAGTCTGTTTTATTTGCAGATAAAACAAACATTGCAATACATAGCAAATCAACTAGTCTTAGAAAAATCATTTGATGAAATTTGCATGGACGTTAATAAATAGTTCCTTACCAGTTCTTTGTCACTATGTTTGATAAAACAAACTACATACAACTCAGAACTTGTAAGAGGCTCCTAACCGCTATTGCCTAAAATATGATAGCAAATAGATAGAAGAAGTTGACAGTGTTAAATTCTTATGATTACAGCTTGATAATAAATTCATCTGGAAGGAACCCACCACAGAACTGCTGGCCCCCAAACAAATTTCTATTTGCAATACAAATGCTGTCAGACATAGGTGATTTAAGCTGGCATACTATACTTGCTTTCATTCTTTAATGTCATACGGATTTATTTCTTGGGGTTACTCATCAAACCAAGCTAAAGTTTCCCAGGTCAGCAATGTGCAGTAAGAGTTACTTGTAGACTTAGGAAACTAAGAATATTAACCACTGCTTCCCAACATATTTATTACTGAATGAAATTTGTCATTAAAATATATATCTCTTTTTTAAACCAATGGCTCACTTCATGAAATCAATACTACAAAAAGCAATACTCTTCACAAAGACTTAAAGTCACTTACTTTGGTCCAAAACAGTGTTCATTATTCAGGATCATACATTTAAATAACTTGCCAGCAGTCATAAAAAGTTTACTACTAATAAAGATCAGTTTGAGAGGAGTCTAAAGGATTTATTGGTGACCAACTCCTTCTACTACACTGATGAATTACTTAGTAGAACCAACTAATGTTTATATGCTACTAACAATATTAAATAATGTATTAGTTCTATCAGCCTTGTGTATGAATTCAGTGCAATAATGTGAGCATTGTAAATAGGTGTTGTAAAATGATTTTTCTATTTGATGATGTATGGCTACAATAGTGTAACTATTATGATAAGCATCTGAATGTATCGAACATTTACATATTTTGCAACAAATTATTTTTTACCTTTTACATGAAAATATGTTTAAGATTTAGTTTTACTTACTCCACATCCATGACAACCATATCACTTGGGTTCTGTGAAAGGTACATTACCATATTTGCTTTTGTAAATATTTATTGTGTATTCTTGTGCTTCTGGTGTGTTCTACATCCTGGAAAATTTCCTCTCTATATTCTACTGGAATGAAAAATACATCTAATCTAATTTTATCCAACATCTAATGGTGGATATTTTTGAACAGTCACTTTTCTAATAGAATGGTACCTTAATGTGTTCAGTCAGAAGTTCTAATACCATGTTCCATTTATTATTGACCCCAACAATAATAATGACTGATTCCCAAGTTTCCTGACTTAAACTACGTCCTAGCTTAGCAATGCTATTTGATGATAGTATTCTCTTGCGTTCATACTTTTTTTTTTTTTTTTTTTGTTACATTTTAGGGATTTTTTCTGATCACTTGACCCAGATGGTGACCATTTATTATGTTTGCTGAGATGCTGTTATAACATGATCTATTGAACTGCCATGTGCATTATATATTTTAGAATGTATTTATTGCACTTTGAAAGACATTTTTGTGTGTGCCTGGACTGTGAGACACTTGGTGTAAATATAGAGAGATGATATGATGATTGAATGTACGTATGCCTGGGTTCTGTGTGCTGTCGCAACAAGCAGCACAAGGCTGAGAGGAGCCATTGCATTTGACAGTATGTTACCTCCCATAGCATGGGATTATAATGCAGCTCACACAAGCACATTGTCATTTCCATGTCCATCAATTTTTGTTTGTTGTATATAGTCAATTGTAATGTAGTATGATGGATCCATGTTTTATCGTATTGCCATGTGAAGTGTTCAAGGTAATGACTCTAGCATGAAAGGTGAAAATCAAACACACACCAATACTTGATGAGATTTCTGTTTCAGCATGCCGAGATGCACCAAAGGTACCTTGCAGCTGGCAGAGAAGACATTTTATCTTTGCAAAGTAGTGCATGAAAAGTTGACTGAAGCACGTTAGTATTATTTAACATGTTAGAAATTAAGGACTGGTTAAAATCTCATGAGTGTGCAAAGTTAGGAGTACGAAAGATTTGTTTTTAGATTATTGACATTCAAGATAGTTTGCACAGCTCACACAGCTGATACTATTGAATTTCATGAATAAAAAATTACATGTTAAAGTTAAGGGTATACAATGTTAGGTACACAAACAATTTTGTTCTTGACATTCAATTCCATCCATGCAACTCACACAGCTGACACTATGCAACCTAGTAAATGAGGAGGAGGCCTCCCAAAGATTAGTGATCCTTACAATATATGTATTGATTTTGGGTTCTGTGATAGAAGAGAAGGTACCAGTCTTACTTCTGTATGTCTTATAAGGTAAGAAAACATGTCCACTGTTGACAAAAACATGGAGGTGCTACCTATCCCATTCTATCTGGCATATCCATATCAGCCCAATAAAGTATGTCACTGAAAATTTTATCGTTTTTGTGAGCATATGTTTGACCTGACATGCACTCTGTACTGATTTTTTAGCGCTCTTTGAAGAACACTGTTTAAGGTCAACTTTTGCGTCACTTCCCTTAATTCTAAGTGTCTTGTGTGTTTTCCATGTTGGCAATTCTGACGTATAACTCTTTTATAAACATTATTGCTGTGTGAAGTTCACTTTTGTTTCATACGTCTTAACACTATGTATCATGTAGATGTATAGTATTCTTATCTGTGATGTGATGGACAGTATTATTGTGTGTGGTTTATTTTTGATTTTCACATGTTTTGATTACTTGTTTATTTTGTGTGTGCCTTAACTAAATCTGTGATATTATTGTTACATTCACTGTGATCCATGTTATTTATGTTTTGATCTTTACTTATTTGTGCATGTCTTGTATCTATTTATTAAGGGAAACCATATACATAGATAGTTGACTAGGCCTGATACGCTAGGGCACAACTGAAAATGTAATATCTCCACAATATCCCACATTGGTGAGTGAAGTGTTGGTGTTACTATTAAAGAGTGTAGATGTCCATTTTCTTTTTGAAGACAGGCCAAGTCAACATTGATCGGCCACTTTGCCATGACTTTCAACCTTCCATATTAGAAGCTTAATATTCATGACAAGGAGGTGTGTGGTATCTCCAGTGAAGGCCACTTTCGCCAACTCACAGAGCCAGCAGCCAAAGGAGGAAGAGGGAGTTTGACACCTTGCGGTGAGCATCCAAAGAGAGGACACAGCAGGCTTTCTACAAGCACACAGCAGGAAGCTGGGTGGATGCCCTCACCTCACTCAAGAAGGGGCACACTGCGAAGGACCTGACTGACCGAGAAGCATGCTAAGAACTGATGGTCAACTGCAGCAATTAGGACAGAATGTCAAGAATGTATGTATGATAGCATGTGAATTCTTCTGGCCAATGTTAGAAAGCAGGAATGTTCCAGCAATTGCAGCACTCCAAGTGCAAAGGGAGGAGTGTACACAAAACCACAGAGAATTTGTGTAGGGAGGTGTGTGAAAGAGGCCAGCGCTCTTAAGCAGATCTTTTTCTTGACAGTAAGGATGTTCCTTATAAATCATGGACGCCAGCAGACTCTGAGATTAAGACCAAACATGAATCTGTCCAGGTCTCATGTGGAGAGAGCAGTTACAAAAAAGAGTTGTGTAGCTTCTCTCACAACAGACACGGAACGCAGAAAAACATCATACGAATGTGAAATCATGACCAATTCACAAGGCATGCACCAGCCCACTCCAGATATGAAATTTCTACCCTGCATGGAGAGGCACAGTGGCGATCTGTCATTGGAATGCATTTAATATTTAGCACGCCAATGACAATGCCAAAAGGAAGAAAATTTCAAAGAAGAGTTAAGCTGAAAGATGGATGAGCAGCAAAAAAGGCAGTTGGCAAAACAGCACAGAAGTGAGAGGACATGAGGTCTCTTCCATTCACCAGTAACATCTGCATTCTGGCTCAATGATATCACAGCTTCAGCCACACATCTGACAACAGGTAAACAACATGGAGGTCATACCTGAGCCTCGCTGGAAAGCTGCTATTGTTGATGAGGGCAGCCAACCCACGTCACACAGCTCCAAGGTGACATGCCATACTGTTGCAGAGAATGCCTTCACAGCACTACATGACGAATTATCATGAATAATGATGCAATGATTCGTCCCCCCCCCCCTCCTTCCCCTTAATAACTGAGTTGTGACCAAGCCCACTCAAACTGGTCCTGAGATTTGTAATTTTGCTTTGGTTTGGATAGGCAGCACTGACACAAATACATTTCTTTCTTGTTTCAATCATATAAGCAAACTTTTACATTCATACATCAACACCTTCATTTTTGTGTTTGATATAATTTAATTATTGATATAAATTAATTATTGGTTTCTAATGTGGTGTAATCTCATTAGTCACCTACTCATCATTTCATGTCCAACAGTAGGGGAGAATTGTCAGTTCACTACATTTTATGGCACCCATCGTGGGGTAATCTCATTAGTCATCTGCTAGTCATTTCCTGTCCGACAGCAGAGAAGAATTCTCAGTACACTACAGTGTTGTTCGTGACAGTGATTTTAAAACTCACATGCTTTACCTCTGGAAAGTATTGTTCTCAGCAATTCTTACCATGCAAGTTCTCAATTTTATTATTCATGTGATATTGCAGGAGGAATGGAGTACTATTGTATCTGCCCCAACATTAGCCTGAGAGATGTCCAGCATAGCAGTCAATATGGAAATAAACAATGAAATTCAACAAATGAGTTTGTAGAAGCAATTTTTTTTTTTTTAGCTACAGACACTCCTCTTATTTCTGATATGTCATCTGGTTTCTTTGCAGTACTACAGATATTAACTTCAGTAACATCTTATCATGTTATGTCTCCTGGGAAATGGAATCACTTCACAGCTATTTGCTTCACTAAATGGAAACTCAAGCAACTGAACCTTTCAGCATTGCTGGCAAAATGATAACAAATGATGAAGATGAAAGTAATTTTTATTCAACACTGGTCATTATATAGAAATAAAATTTTAATTCATTTTAGTATCATACATAGAAATACACATTTAAAGATTCTGTGCTACCTAATGGTAGCGATGTTTTTAATTAGATATGGGAACATGATTTTTGTACCAGTAAAATAGCTCAGAAACAGATGAAGAAATAACAATTACTGCTCATTAACTTTAGCAATAGCAACGGTTTGGGTACTTTATTCCCACCTTTTGTAGTATTATAATCTTGTGGTGTTATATTTTCAAATTTTGAGAAAAATATTTATTGTTTGTAATTAATTCTGCTGCCATATTATATAACTGCTTCAAATTTTTTCAGTTAAACTTAATCCAAAACTTTAAGTCTAATCAAGGCTAGTACTAGACGCGATTTATCACAACAAATGTAATATTCAATCTTTTCATGTTCTGGATCCCATTTGAACATCAGTATCTCTTAAAGAGGCTTGTTGTTTATACAAGTCAACAACAATTAACAAACTTTGTGTGGGGACTCAACTAACAATACTGCTGCCATGAGGGAAAAATACCTCTCTGATTCCCTGCAGCGATGTATTGCGTGGATTCTCTTTAGTATAACAGATTCGTTTGCTGACTTATATGTGCTGGTCACATTTCATGTAAGCTGTAACATTCAGTAATAATTCATCATTTATAGCAGTTGTGGGTGTATTAATTATGTTATTTACCTATTGCTGTGGCAAAGACCTACATTGGTGACTCCTGACAACTGTGTCTAGCTGCATTTTCTCACTGTACAACCACACCAGTAACTATGCGGTAACAACACAGCCATTTTTGGACTCCGGAGTCCCACAATTACCGCAAACAGACAGTGACTTTCTTGCAACTTTATGATATGTGCCTTCCTAAAACAACATGCAACCAAGTGTGTCTCATCAGACTGCAACTAAAATTGAGAATGTGATGCAACAGTGCCATGTACCAACAATGAACAATGTCAACCTCCTACCTGAACAATGACATCAAACAAACACTTCACTGAGTGTGCACAGTGTATCTACTGCACCACAGACATTTTTGGTGTTTCCAGCACCTCAGATTGTGCAACGCTCCAATCCTCTTTGCCAACTTGAGTATGTTGTGCCTATATTATTATGTGCGTCTACTCTCTTGCCTGCATAATGGTATCAGACAGACAATTCTTTGAGTGTGCACCGTGTTCCTTTCACATCCATAAGTTACATAGTGTTTCCAATGCAACAGACTATATAACATTCTGATCCATTTCCCCTCACCCATGTATGCAACACCTACTGCATCACATATGTCTATAATCCCCCTGATCACATTGCAAACTTAAAGTTCTTTATTCTACATGTCTGACTGCACAACACAAAACTGCCTGCTTGCCAATACAGGCATCGATGTCAGCACGATGCCCCTGATGTGCATACCCCTTCTGTTGTCATGTTGCACATTTAAGTTAGCATGGTGCATGACACCAATCACTGTGTACAATTCAACTACCGTCAACATCAATGTAGGTTCTAACAAACCACTACCACACACCTTCCTCATTGCTGATGGCACAGACCTGGCTCACAACGTTTTACTTCAGCAAGACAGCCTTTGATCCATAATCAACCTCATCAGTAACATACTCCTCTCACCCAGCCAAGGATTTGTGTTAGTCTATTCTAGCCCATTCACCATCAACCCTCACAAACACTTTACTCAGTACCTCACCATCTCAGATTTAATATTTTTACATACAACTCTCCAACACCCACACACATGATGAAAATGATTAACTTTGCCAGCGTATTGCTACATCCACTGTCACACTGCAAGACATGATCTTACTGATATATACGATGTCACAAGGCCCCACCTACATCCAGTTCAAACTACGAGGCATCAATGCTGTTCTCTCCTCTGACAGAACCTTGGTGCACCTTGCAGACTAACTCAAACAGGTCACTGGATTTCATACACAAGGTTAGTGAAGCGCCACCCTCAGATACTGGGCATGAATCCGCCGATGTAACCAACATGCCATCTTTGTGTATAATTAAGTCCCTTGGTATCTGTAATGGAACTGTACACCAGATTATCACCATCCCATGTCTGCCTGTTTGATGCTGACCACACTGCCTACCTCCACACAAATTAAGCACAGCAAAAGCTGCCATATATGAACATTAAAAGCAGGAATTGTTCACCCTCTGATAGCACTTGGGTGTTGCCCATTACATTCATCCTAAGGAAAGACAGTACTTGGCATTTGTGTGGCGATTACAGAGCTGTCAGACTTGTGCACCATAACTGACAGCTACCCAGTTCCTAACATGCAAGACATTAACACCCTCTCTTGTGGTTGCATTGATTTTCAGTGTGGTAGATTGCAAGAGAGGATTCTTCCAAATTGCTGTGAGTGGGGAGGACATTCCAAAGACCACTATCATTATGCTATGTCACCTTTTTGAATTTCTGTTCATGTCATATGGACTCAAAAATGCAGCACAAACTTAACAGCATTTTATCAAAGGCACACGGCTCAAACTGCCCTTCTGTTATGCATATCTTGACAATATCATCATTTTTTTCACTACACCAGAAGAACATGAGCATCATCTCAAAGCAATTTCTGACATACTAGCACAGAAAGGAGTGATCATTAATGATGCCATGTGTCAGTTCTGACAATATAAGGTAACATTTGTTGGCCACCATGTTGACACTACTGGTATCCACCCCACATCCAAAAAAATGGCCCAAATTGGACTGTTGCCATCACCCGTGAACTATCACCATTTATGCCATCTTTTAGGGACAATAAACTTCTACCAGTGTCACCTCTCTAAACCTACCACCATGCTTCTACCTCTAACTGAGGTACTGACAGGCAAAAATAAAACTCAGAAGCACTGGCTCAAGTGGACTCCATATATGCAACAAGCATTTGACAACTTCGAAGATGAACTTGTCAAGGCTACTATTCTGCCCAATCCTACACCTAATTATCACCTGTCAATCACCATGGATGCAAGCGACTACGCTATCAGGACCATTTTACAACAGGAACTTGGTAGAGTTACCTGATAATTGCGTTTCTTCTCATGGAAACATTATAATCCCAACAAAAATCGTCTGCTTTCAAATGTGAACTATTCACAATGTATGAAACCTTACATTACTTTCAGGACAATGTCACAAGTTGACTAATCACATTCTACACAAATCACCGACCACTCACTCATGTCATCAAAAACCTGTCAACTGATTCCATCCCCAGGTGCTATCACTTTATTGAACAATTTCTGTTGATGTCAGACACCTTAAGGGCACAGAAAATGTCATCACTGGCTACCTGTCTAGAATATCCATGTATGTATCCATCGTGCAGTCCCATAACCAGCAGATTATCAATCTACTCTACAATCTCAACACCAGACTGTGCTTTAAACACCATTGCTTTCTGGGCTCTAGTAAATGTGTGCTGTGCAATGTTTATCAGAACAGACTCTTCCCTCTCTGGGAAACCTGCACAATCTTTCACACACCGGGATTCAGCCTCCAGTTAAACTTGTAACAGAGCAGTTCATCTCAACAAATGTAAAAAAGACTGTAAGATCTGTGCTCATGATTGTGTAACGTGCCAAAGGAATAAAGTTGGCCACCACACGCAGCTTCCTCTAGGAAGATTGAAGATTCTCTGGGGCCATTTCCACAGTCCACTTAGAGCTAGTCCAGCCCCTACTGGAGTGAGAAGGGTTCTGATGTATCCTCTCCAACTTAGACAGAGTTACACAATGAGTGGAACCCACATCCACCAGAGACATTGTGGCAGTAACAGTTGCCAAGGCGTTCATCAATATCTGCATCTGTTCACGAAGTTTTCTTGATACTGTACTTGCATGAAAAGATCTCTATTAACTTTCCATGTCAAATCCAGATAAAATTCCAAGCTTTTAATGATAATCTCCATCATCATCATCATCATCATCATCATCATCAAGGACTAAAACTGATTGTCATGAACTGGTGAGGTTCCCACTTTTAGACAAACAGGATGGCATCCAATTGGCTGGATTACATTATTATGGAGTGTACAGACATGGTACCTACTACATTCATAGATTTTGCTTGCACACTTTCTCTAGCATTGCTTGCAGAGCCATCTATCACATCACACAGAGAACTGCGAGTAGTCTTCCTCTGAGTTTTTCCCTATCAAGTGCATGCTTCCATGTGATGCTAAATGCATAGCTAGTCCCTCTTGAATAGGTATGTGTTGATGGAAATTGATTACTAATTGCTTGAGTAATTGGATAGTCGAAAGAAATTTGAAGGTCATTTATGAATCTGTGCACAATCCTGGGTGAACTTTAACTGATACCAACATCAACAGACCTTTAATATCAATACCTTGAAGGTTAATAAAATTAATTTTCTTTACCTAGTGCTTCCCACTAATTCCATTATGCTTAGTCTCCATTGTGACAATGTCAATGCAGGAACACTCCTCCGGATACCACATAAATTCTTCTTATCTGCACCGAATCTCTTGATGCAGGATCTCGGTGGTGAGTCAAATGATGAACAGGAGTTGTCCTCTTAACTGTGCAAATAAACATTGCTTTACCAATAATTTTTTGTAGCACTTTTAATCAACAGTTGAAATACACATTTTAATAATGTTGGTACAACAGAGCCAAGCATACATCCATAAGCTACTACTTCTCGAAACAAAACTGTGAATGTAGAAGAATTAATAAATTGAAGAGCGTATTTCTTACTTTGCTTCATACAGATATTTAACAATGTATCAAAACATTATCATTGCCACAAAACAACTCAATAATTTACCTTTGGCAGTGTCTATAACTCATTCAGTATACATAGGGCTTATATATAAGAAAAGAAAGAAAAAATGATATGATTCAATACAATTGCCCCCCACTTTGCACTGACGCCATACGGAGGTGCACAGTGTCTGAGCTTATTTTCCTTTTTGAGGTGTGATAATCCTGGCCAGTACTGGCATAGCCTTTATTTTCGGCCATTGGAGATACCCTGAATGATTATCAATTTACAGGGGCATGTCAGCTTCTTTTAACACATACATATACAGGGTGAGTCACGAAGATATTCAAATATTTTAATATGTTATTCTTCAAGTAAAGACTAAAGAAAAAAGTTCATATAAATAAAGGTCCACAAATGTTGAGTTATGGAGTTAATGGTTAATAAAAGATTTTGCCTCGCAATTAGCAACTTTGCTAATATGAAGCCATTGCAAAACTGTATGAGGTTAATGTAAAGCATGATTTCTACTTATTTTGTTGTTATTGATCTGGTGAATCTAATAAAATGTGTTCTGGATGTGAATCTTCAGTAGTTTTCCAGAACATCCAGAGAAGCAAAGATGTAATTTCATAAAAAAATTTCATTTATTAACTACTTGGTCTAATTTGTTTTTAAATTCCAGACAATTACATGAAGTTAGAGAATTTAATTTTGGAAAAATGATGGTATTAATGTTAACTGAAACTGTATGACTGTGTCAGATAATCTGCTTTATTAATACCATAGCATACATGAATTCATTTTAAAGCAGAAAAAACAAAGCTCAATGTTAAGGAAGTTGTAAAGTGTACATACAGTTTCACAATACATTCACAATAAACATTCAAAAATATCTCCACTGAGTTCGATGCATTTAGCTGCACATGTATGAACAGAGATTGTTGCTCATTTCAGTTTCACAGAGTTTTTTTGAATTTTTTCTATTGCATTCATAATGTGAACAAGTAATGCCTCGTGTGTATTGACATTTTCCTCATAAACTATGTCTTTCACCCATTCCTATACACAAAAATCTATTGGTGTTAAATTGGGTGATCTGGGTGGCCACAGATGTGTAGCACCATGACCAATCCATTTCTGGGGAAAATATTCATTTAAATGTGTAGTAACGGCATTGGTGAAATGAGGAGGAACACTATCATGTTGAAAATACATTTTCAGTCGTGTAGCAAGAGGAACATCTTTGAGCAAGTGGAACATTTCTTCTTGAAAGAACTGTAACTACATCTCGCCAGTTAGATGCCCTGGGAAAATGAATGGTCCAATAAAGTGTGTGTTGATTATGCCACACCAAACATTTATGCTAAATTGCTGCTGGAAATTGTGTTGCACTGTTGCATATGCATTTGCTTCAGACCACACATGCTCATTATGTAAATTGTTTATACCATCTCAAGTAAACAGTGCCTCAACAGTAAATAAAATGTATTTGTGTAAATGTTGATTAGTATTTAATGAGTTGCACAACTCCAAGTGAATAGCATGATCTCCCAGATGTAAATGATGCACTTTGTACTTCAGTGTACACCATATCTTAGATTGTAAAATGCCTAATCGTTGAGAGATACATCATGTACTGGTACCCGAACCACGTTAACAGCATCCATAATATCTTCATCATTGTCTTCACATATTGAGCACTTGTACTGGTTATGAACACTAGGGAGAGAACCTGTCTCCCATAACATTTGAAATACTCCACTAATGGTTCATGTATTCGGAATCCTCCGAGTTGGATAACGTACACGATATTTGTCAACTGCAGCCTTAGCATTACCATCACATTTGCCATAAATAACACATATTTCTCTGTCATAAATTTGAAAGGCACCCCTATCTCATAAATAATCTACAAACTACAACAGTTACTATTTGGTTTCAATTAAATACACTGTTGTTATTATGTTTTTTGACTGAACAATACAGAAAACTAACTCGTTTCAAGTTTAGGAAATGACTGAAACAACTCACTAACAGTTGCTAACAATGACATAAACGTTTCTACATTATTAATGGAAAGTAAACAAATTTACTTATATAATGATCTTTGCTTCTCTGGATGTTCTGGAAAACTACTGCAGATACATGTCTGGGACATGTTTTATTAGATTCACCAGACCAATAACAACAAAATAAATGGAAATTGTGTTTTACTTTAACCTTGTACAGTTTTGTAATGGCTTCATATTAGCGGAGTTTCTAAATTTCAGGCAAAATCTTTTATTAGCCATAACTCTGTAACTAAACACTTGCAAAGCTATGTTGATATGAACTTTTTTCTTTAGTTTTACTTGTAGAATAACATAGTAAAATATTTGCATATCTTTTGGAATGACCCTGTATAAGTTCTCTCTCCTAACAAAGTGCTTGCTGTAATCGCATAGTCCCTTTGTTGTCAGTCAGGATCTGCATAATGTTTAGCTTGGGAAGTGTGCGCATGCAGCCCAACGTCCATTATTGTCACAGTTCATGCTCAGTTCATGATCAGTACAAGGCCAGTGTGTCCATGTCATGTGTTTACATTAGCTTTCACTGCACAAATCTGTTGAGCTCGTGTTCAACAGTGTGATCCTTCAGTGTACACTTCCCACCCAGTCACTCTCTCTCCTCTGCATTTAACAGTGGGATTCCCATTGTGCTGTTAATGTCACCACTCTTGTTTTTAATTTGTCCAAAGATTGTTTTGACTTCCCTATATGCTGAGTCAGTCCTTCCGACAATCTTTCTTTTCTATTTCTTCACATTTTTCAAGCAGCCATTTCGTCTTAGCTTCCTTGCATCTCCTGTTTTTTCATTCCTCAGGGACTTGTATTTCTGTATTCCTGAATTTTCCTGGACATTTTTTAACTTCCTTCTTTCATCAATCAACTGAAGTATTTCTTGTGTTACCCATTGTTTCTTCACAATGGTTTCTTGGCAATAGCAGCACGAATATTATTTCACAATTCACACAGGGTCCATGGATAATTGATATACACCAAGGATTTAAGATAGCCCCATTACAAAAAGTCACAGGAGGCTATAATGGTGAGCCTGTTGGCCATTGAAGTTTGCTCCTGAAAGATATGAGACAGTCAGGGATTGTGTTCGTGCAAGAGTCATTGATGTTCATACCATGTGAGCGACTGCACCATCTTGATGGAACCAAATATACCCCACATCCGTTTCTTCAAGTCTGGGAAAAAAACTCCTCATCATCTGGACACACAATCAGAAGTGACCGTAATGGACCTATCATTGTCTTCGAAAAACCACCAATGCCAATTTTAGATAATCCACACCAAACAGTCGCATGTTCTGCTGATAATGAATTTCTCAGGGATTTGTGCCACTCCAATATTGCATGTTTTGTTTCTTCATGCATCTGGATAAATGAATGTGTGCTTCATAGCTGAAGAATATGAGGGTATCACTAGGCATGTTTTCGATCAAGGCTTCTCATGCATTTTTTCATGGAGCAGAATTGTGTGGATTAAGTGTGCACACACTGCCGGTTTGTATGGATGAAATTTTGAGTCTTTACGAATGATTCATCTCACTGTGTGATCAGATATTGCAAGTGATTTGGGTGCAGATTACCTTGAGAAACTCAAAATCGCCAGTTTCTTCCTCAAACTTTTCTGGTGTCCAGATGGTTCTCAAAGATCCTGGTTTCTTTTTCTACACACTACTGCTATCCACATTCGTGGCCACCAACATAAAAATCAATTTTCTTATGGCTCAGCCTTTTGAATGCACTCAAATTGACACAATAATGAGTAACAACTGCTGAGCAACATGCATTTTAAATAGGAAAGTTCTCACATTGCACTCTGCACAGTTATCCTGTAGATAGGTACTTTTAAAGTTTTCATTTTAAAAATCATATGATTATACCACTTTTTGACTTTTAGCAAAAATTAACCTCTTACAGCTGTTTTACTTAGATGCTTGGGAATTCTTCATGAGCTTCACATTTCCTCATTATCTTTTGGTTATTATTTTTTGTTAGATTTTATTTCTCCTTAATCCATAGTCAAGTGGGTTACATTAAAGTCTTCGAATTTTCGTGACTCAATTTACAAACAAGTTGGGATGTTGTTATTTGATTCTTAGGTGCTTATTTAATTTATTAACTTAAGATGGGAATGAGTAACAGTCAGACCCTTTACAATGTTATTCATTAACAATCTAGTTTTACATATTCAAACTACATCTCTCTATCACTGTTTATCAATTCCCTGCATGAATACAACCGCTAACTTTTCGATTCGGTTAATATTGAGGAAAGGATTGGTGACCATTGGTAAGATATGCTGTATTTTAATAACAACACTCATACTCTCAGCTTTTCCTTCAATACTTCTGGAAGTGGGCCTATCTTATTTCAGGCACATTTTTCTTGGACACTGCTGTCAATATCTTTTAATTCTCTCATCTAAAGAATTTCACAATAAACAAATGTCATTCTAGATAGATGTGCAATGCTCCAATATACAATTCATTAATAAAAATCCACTTTATGTGGATGCACTGTAAGATGGCATTATTACCATGAAAACAATTTTTGTTTGTCAGTCTTGTACACGCAACTGCAGTCTCAGACAGCTGAAACCACACTATGAGCAGCACCACCACTGCATGAAGGGATTGGCGACTGGTTGGGGGTAAGGAGGAAGCTGGAGTGGAGAGAACGGGGAGGGATTGTATTGTAGGGGTGGCGGACAGTGAAGTGCTGCAGCTGCAGGTTAGATAGAGGGCAGGGGAGAGTTGGGGGGGGGGGGGGGGGGAGCGGCAGGTTGGGGGGGGGGGGGGGTTTATCGGAAAAGGATAGAAGTAAAAATTCTATACTGTGTGTGATGGCTGTGTAGTAAGGAATGGGAACTGGCACAGAGCTGCATGGGTGAAGACAGTGACTAATGAAGGTTGGGTACACGAGGGTTATGGGAACACAGGATATATTGCAGGGAAAGTTCCCACCAGTGCAATTCAGAAAAGCTGGTGCTGATGGGAAGGATCTATATGGTACAGACTGTGAGGCAGTCATTGAAATGAAGGATGTCATGTTTGGCAGCGTGCTCAGCAACAGGGTGGTCCAGTTGTTTCTTGGCCACAGTTTGTCGGTGGCCATTCATGCCGACAGACAGCTTGTTGGTTGTCATGCCAACACTGAATGCAACACAGTGATTGCAGCTTAGCTTGTAGATCACATGACTGGTTTCACATGTAGCCCTGCCTCTGATGGGATAGGTGATGTTTGTGACCAGACTGGAGTAGGTGGTGGTGGAAAGATGTATGGGGCAGGTCTTGCACTAGGTCTATTACAAGGTAGGAGCCATGTGGTAAGGGGAGGTGTTGGAAGGGTAGTGGACAATGCTATTCTGATATCCACTGAACCTACACAATATACTCGTCCATCCTTACACAGCCCCTGCTCCTGGCCCTTTACCTCATGTTCATACCCCTGTAATAGAACTACATGCAAGACTTGTCCCATACATTCTTCCATCACACCTGCTCCAGTCTGGTCACGAACATCACCTATCCCATCAAAGGCATGGTTACCTGTGAAACCAGTTATGCGATCTAAAAGCTAAGCTGCAACCACTGTGCTGCATTCTATGTGGGCATGACAACCAACAAACTGTTGGTCCTCCCCACAAACACCAGATTTTCTGAATTGCACAGGTGGGAACGTCCACTGCAATACATCCTACGTTCTTGTAACCTTCCCGGCCTCAACCTTCATTAGTCACTGTCCTCACCCATCCAGTCTCTTCCCTGTTCCTGTTCCAACACTACACAGTCATCATCCCACCATCACACTCAGTCCTTTTACTTCTCTCCTTTTTCACTACATCCCCCCACCTGCCCACCATCTAACTTGCAGCACCTCCTTGCCATACTACCAGTCCCTCTCCTCGCCCCAGCCTCCTCCTTGCCCCCACCCAGTCACCACTCCCATCATGCAGTGGTGCTGCTGTGTGTCTGTCATCTACTCTTGATGAAGGCCTTTCTGGCCAAAAACTTTGTACCACTCTGAGTGACTTAATAACATTCTTCAAGAACAATATACTGATTGCAATGATGTCCCTCTTCATTTTTCTAGAGTTATCTATTTGCTGTTCTATGTATGACAAAATATAGTAACAAGGAAAGTACTTCTTCAGTAATCTAGAATAGTTTGTTCATTTTATTATTTTTTAAATTTAGATTTCCTGTATGGTTTGCCAATTAGATTTTCACAAAATATAAAATTAATGACATACAAACTGACAGGATACATTCTTTTTTATAAAAACTGAGACACTGTCTGCAAAAGAAAATTACTATTCCTAATATCAGAATCTTGCACTAATTCAAAATATCCTTTAAAAAATATTAGGTCAAAAACAACAGTGAAGTCAGCGATGAATAGGTGAGTGAATGAATAAAATAATTTGTACATATGATAGTTAATACTGAAGCTGCATTCTACATTTCATAATGATTCATAGAGCACAGATACTGGTTCTACCATCATTTTTATATGTATAGAAATAATGTAACAACTTGTATCACTTTACTCTGAAAATACAATCTGTGGATTTCTGTGGGATAAAGATATCAATCCTATTGCTCTTTGCAATTTCATTGTATGCATAATTTTTAACAATGTCGGAACCCTTTTCTGCTATCATTGTGACTGCTGCATTTATGTTGCCACTCGGAAGACTTGGCATGACAGAGGCATCAATCACATACAAATGATTGGTGTTGTGGACTCTGAAAAGTAAAACATATATCATCAAAAATTAATTCATTCAAAATACATGACAAATATCTTTAGAACAAGTTACACTGAACATATCATGTGACGATATTTAATAATACACCTGAGGAATTTCAAGTCAGTTTTCATGAAAGGAATTAAAAAATGTGGGGGTCATACAATACTTTTGTGTCTATATGGCTTACACCTGGTGGCAATATGGTGATGTAATTAATATGGCTGAAGACAATGTAAACGTACTGAAATTTTTTACAAATTTTTACTTGAAATCTGAAACTGACATTTTTATTTTACAAACAATGGAAAATCCAGGATGTAATGTAATACTATTATAACAAGGAAAGTTGCCACTCACTATATAGTGGAGGTGCTGAGTTGCAGATAGGCACAACAAAAACGTCATCACAAATATAGCTTTTGGTCAGAGGGCCTTTGTCAGAATTAGATGACAAACACACACATACATACTCACCCAAACGCAACTCACACACACATGATTGCAGTCTCAGGCAACTGAGGCTACACTGTGAGCAGCAGCACCGGTGCATGATGGGAGTGAGTGGGGATAAGGAGGAGGCTGAGGCGGGGACGGGGAAGGATGTTGGTAGGCGTTGGGGAGCGCAGAGGGATGACGTGGAAAGAGGGTAGGGCAGCTATGTGCAGTCGGGAGGTTAGGCAGAGGGAGTGGAGAGGTGGGGAGGGGGGGGGGGTGGAGGAATAGCAGAAAAGGAGAGAAGTAAGATGACTGTGTACGATGGAGGAATGAGAGCTGTATAGTGCAGGAATGGGAACAGAAAAGGGGCTGGACAGGAGAGGACAATGACTAACGAAGGTTGAGGCCAGAAGGGTTACGGAAATGCAAGAAATATTACAGGGAAAGTTCCCACCTGCGCAATTCAGAAAAGCTTGTGTTGGTGGGAAGGATCCAAATGGCACAGGCTCTGAAGTAGTAATTGAAATGAAGGATGTCATGTTTGGCAGCGTGCTCAGCAAAAGGGTGGTCCACTTGTTTCTTGGCCACAGTTTGTCAGTGGCCATTCATGTGGACAGACAGCTTGTTGGTCGTCATGCCCACATAGAATGCAGCACAGTGGTTGCAGCTTAGCTTGTAGATCACATGACTGGTTTCACAGGTATCCCTGCCTTTGATGGGATAGGTTATGTTCATGACCAGACAGGAGTAGGTGGTGGTTGGAGGATGTATGGGACAAGTCTTGCATCTAGGTCTATTACAGGGGTATGAGACTTGAGGTAAGGGATTGGGAGCAGGGGTTGTGTAGGAATGGACAAGTATATTGTGTAGGTTCAGTGGGCGGAAGAATACCACTGTGGAGGGGTGGGAAGGATAGTGGGCAGGACATTTCTCATTTCAGGGCATGATGAGAGGTAATCAAAACCCTGGTGGAGAATGTAATTCAGTTGCTCCAGTCCCGGGTGGTAGTGAGTTACGAGAGGAATGCTCCTTTGTGGCTGGACAGTGGAACTTTGTGAGGTGGTGGGAGACTGGAAAGATAAGGCATGGGAGATTTACTTTTGTTGTTAGGAGAATAATTACAGTTTGTGAAGACTTCAGTGAAACCCTCCGTTTATTTTGAGAGGGACTGCTCATCACTGCAGATGCAATGACCACGGGTGGCTAGACTGTATGGAAGGGACTTCTTGGTATGGAATGGGAGGCATCAGTAAAAGTGGAGGTATTGTTGGTGATTAGTAGGTCTGATATGGACAGAGGTACTGATGCAGCCATCTTTTAGGTGGATGTCAACATTTAGGAAGGTGGCTTGTCGAGTTGAGTAGAACCAGGTGAAGCAAATGGAGGAGAAGTTGTTGGGGATCTTGAGGAATGTAGATAGGGTGTCCTCACTCTCGATCCAGATTGGAAAGACGTCATCAATGAATCTGAACCAGGGGAGGGATTTAGGATTCTGGATATTTAGGATTCCTCTAGATGGCCCATGAATAGGTTGGCATAGGATGGTGCCATGCGGGTGCCCATAGCCATACCACAGATTTGTTTGTAGGTAATGCCTTCAAAGGAGAAGTAATTGTGGGTGAGGATATAGTTGGCCATGGCAAGTAGGAAGGAGGTAGCTGGTTTGGAATCTGTTGGCCATTGGGAAAGATAGTGTTCAACAGCAGTATGGCCATGGGCATTAGGGAAGTTGTTGTAAAGGGAGGTGGCATCAACAGTAATGAGCAGAGCACCATGTGGTAAAGGAACAGGAACTGTGGAGAGTCTGTGGAGGAAATGATTGGTATCTTTTTTATAGGAGGGTAGGTTCCGGGTAATAGATTGGAAGTGTTGGTCTATGAGAGCAGAGATCCTCTCAGTGGGGGCACAGTAGCCAGCCACAATGGGGAATCCTGGGTGGTTGGGTTTACGGATTTTAGGAAGCATGTAGAAGGTGGGAGCGGAGTGGTAGGGGTGAATAGAGAGGTTCTGGGACGGGCCTAGAGATTTGAGAAGTGACTGGAGATTCTGCTGGATTTCTGGAATGATGACATTGTGGCAAGGTTTGTAGGTGGCTGTATCTGACAGCTGATGGAGTCCTTCTACCAGATAATCCTTGTGGTTCAAAACAACAGTGATGCCTTTATCTGCAGGTAGGATTACAAGATCAGGATCAGTTTTAAGATGGTGGACTGTGGTTCTTTCTGTGGATGTAAGGTTAGTTTGCATGTTTAGGGATTTGAGGAATGATGGCGAAGCAAAATACGAGGTTAAGAAATTCTGAAAAGTTAACAGGGGGTGATTTGGGGCCAGTGGGGGTGGGTCACGGTTGAATCGAGGAATGAACTGGGTTAGGCAGAATTCAACCTTGGTCTTTGGTTGGGTCCACCGAACCTACACAATATACCTGTCCATCACTTCACAACCGCAACTGCCAACCCTTTACCTCAAGGCTCATACCCCTGTAATAGATCTAGATGCAAGACCTGTTCCATACATCCTTCCACAACCACCAACTCTAGTCCAGTCACGAACATCACCTATGCCATCAAAGGCAAGACCTGTGAACCAGTCATGTGATCTACAGCTAAGCTGCAACCACCGTGCTGCATCCTATCTGGGCATGACAACCAACAAGCATGAATGGTCACCGACAAACTGTGACCAAGAAACAGGTTGACCATTCTGTAGCTGAGCATGCTGCCAAGCATGACATCCTTCATTTCAATTACTGCTTCAGAGCCTGTGCCATCTGGATACTTCCCACCAACACCAGCTTTTCTGAACTGCACAGCTGGGAACTTTCCCGGCAATATACCCTATGTTCCCATAACCCTCCTGATCTCAACCTTTGTTTGTCATTGTCCTCTCCCATCCAGTCCCTTCTCTGCTCTCTTTCCAGCACTACACAGCCATCATTCCTCCATCGCACACAGTCTTTTTACTCCTCTCCTTTTCTGCTATCCCCCCTACCCCCCTCCCCACGTCTCCATTCCCTCTGTCTAAACTCCTGACTGCACACAGCTGCCCTACCCTCTTTCCATCTTATCCCTCCATGCTCCCCAACGCACATAACTGTCCTCCACACCTACCCTACTATCCCTTCCCCTACTCACCCCACCCATTCCCATCATGCACCGGTGCTGCTTGCAGTGTGGTCTCAGCTGCCTGAGACTGCAGTTACGTGTGTGTCAGTTGCATTTGCAAGAGTATGTATGTGTGTGTTCTGATGAAGGCCTTCTGGCCGAAAGCTATATTCGGGACAGTCTTTTTGTTGTGCCTATCTGCATCTCAGCATTTCCACTACATGGTGAGTGGCAACTTTCCTTTTCACAATATTTTTGTTTTACAATTAGATTTCTCAACTCACACAATGCAATGGGCCATAATACACTTTATGGAGTACCCAACAATAGATCTGTAAAGTTTACTATGAAGAACAGTTAAACACATATTACTATGTCATTCAAAATTAACCCTAGAATTTCAAGGAATGTCAGCTCCAGTAGTAAGAAATTGTTTTATTGAGAACTATTACCTTCAGTCTTACAATCATGATGTGCAAAGAGTAGGATTCACAAATGGTAATAACAAAATGTACAAGTACAGAATTCAAACTTGATGGTGGTCAAAAGATCAGTAACAAGTACTGATTTCACTGTTTTATTTTCTCTTGTTAGTTGGTTAGTATGGTTAGTTACATGTTCCATAAAGGATTTGAAAGCAGACATTTTATATTATTTGGCAAATGCTAATAAACTTTTTTATGCACACTGAATTCCTTTCTGAACCACGGACAGCTTTAATAATGAGTAATGCCTAACTTCTTGAAGAAGACCTACGAGATGGCTGTGAGTGAACATCACACATTTTTCTTATTGTTCGTTTTTGTGCAGTCGATATTTTCTTTCTAAGTGACAAGTTACCCAGAAAATTATTCTGTAAGACATTATTGGGATGAGATTTTCAAAATATGTTATCACTTTGATTCATTTGCTTCCAACATTAGGAATTATATGTATATTAAAAGTATCTGAATTTAACTGTTTGAGCACTTCAGCAATATGTTTTTTCCTTGCTCAAGTTGTAATCAATATATATACCCAAATATCTGTAGCAATCTACTGTCTCTAGTTAATGTGCTGCTTGTTGTACAAAACTGAAATACTGTTTTCAAATGATGTCACTGTCACCAATTGACTATGCATTTTTTTATTATTTCCCCTATAGTGATTTTGGGTTTTGAGCCATTATCAAATGCAACTGGAAAGATATCAGTGTATGTCAGACGTATCTGCAAAACATGTTGTTGTCAAAGTATTAAAATTGGTATCTGTATACTGTAGCAAAGCATTACAAACTGTAGTAGTTAAACTGGTTTTTGTATTTTGCTTCTAAATATATCATGAAGCTTTTTACAGATAGTGATATAACTTGTAGCACATGTTTTCCTAGTTTTATCCCTTTTTTGCAGTCAGGGTGATTGTTAAAACTTGTTTCACTGCAGTCTAAATAAAATTTGTTTTTCATGCATTTCAGAAGGCAGATGTGCACTCTAATTAAAATATGTACAATGAGGTTTGATCAATTTTCAATTTATATTACAACTTTTCACAAATTCATCAATTCTGACAGCCAGAGTTATACTGTTACTGTGCCATACTAACCAATTACTACCTCAAAACTAACTCAACTCAGCTCCCAGTGGGTTCAGGATACATGTTTTGGAAGTGCTAACAATAGGAAATATGGTAGGACAATTTCCTAGAATATTCTACAAAATTAGATTTACATAAAATAATCATGATTTGATATCCAGCAGTACACTTTCTTTAAGGCCCATAGGACAACTGTAAACTCCTATACTAGTGGAATTAAGAATGCCAGTGTTACCACCATTTTACAAAACATTCATTTTATCCTCATCCTGTGTACTGGGATATGGGTCATTTCTGGCAGCAGTCATTTCACTGTCATATTTTCTGGTCTACCACATTATAATACGTAAGCCAGGCATCTTGTCATAAAAAATGAGAACAAATCATACACAGGGATTATGTTTATCACTGTACATGAGAAATATACTTTTATGTCCTGTGCTGTATTAATGTTAGGAAACACAGTGCCAAGATATGCACAATATACGTTCAATATATGAGCCTTGTTGTGCATATTAGAGTATTTTTAAACACAATTAAAATCCTTGCAGTTTATTTTCATTGTTTGGTTCTTAAAAATTACTACCAGGTACTCACTGTTCTTTCATGCTTTTGAGCAGACACTGTGTTTCTTTTTAATAGTGCAGCTATACATTTAAAAAAGAGAAATTGCACTTACCTTAGCTGAGCACTGACAACAGAACTTGAATCTGTTGGTCGCCCCATACGACATGTGCCAACAGGATGGTAGGATGTGAGAGTAATATGTTCAATATAGCAATACCAATATGCTTCACTGTCAAATTCAAACATGCTACAAGCTGGTAAGGGCTTTCTGTACATTTTAACACCCAGGTTTTGCATAGATGTTGTATTTATTAACCTCTGCACTATTCTGATACCTGCAAAACTACAATCTTCAGATTGGCATAAACAAATAACATATTACAAACAATTTTTGTAATGGAAGTGTTCTAGGCATACTGAAACATCAGCTATATATACGGAATATTTCAGTTATACTCGTTGTTTTGTACCTTCATAAAGAACCTTTATGTCATCTGGACTAGAGAGATACTGTGGATTGATTGCTGGTGGATCCAGAGGGTTTCTGCTTTTAAGATGAACATTTCCCATGCTTTTTGGATGCAAAAGTACTGGCATTATACTTGCTACTTGTTGCCCTTGAAGCTGTGAGAAATACTCTGTCCACAACTGGAAACCACAAGCACAAAATTAGTAAAAAAGGCAATAAACTGAACTGTACACATTTACTCTAAACTTAAACAGAGCATAAATCGTTACTGTTGAAGCATCTCCTACGATGTACGCGCCAACCAGTGACGTAATTGTATTCAGTGATGCAGTGTTGTGTGTGTGAGGTCTATGTTAACAAATGAGTTGAGCTGTCAAAAAGTTTCTGTGCCAATCACCAGGGGCACTGTGTTTCATTATATGTTTTATGTTCTTTTGTACTGATTATTCTTTATGAGCAATTTTTTTTTTTTTACATGCTTTTGTTTTGTTGAGTACCAGTCTCTCAGAGATGCAATATCTATGGCTGGCTATGGCTGGTTTCTGGTTCACCTCTTCCTGAGTGATATGCACATTCAGAACATATCTCCTACAGGTTAAACTTACTCAGCTTTGAGGGTAACCACTTGTCCAATCTGTTCAGCAGATACTGTTACCGAAATAAAGAATTTTGTTCTGTGAAACCTCCAAACTCAGTTTTGTTCACGCCAAGAAGAGGTAAGTTAGCTCATATCATGCTAATCCTGACATTGTCAACAAATATCTGAATTGTGAGCAGATATAGCAGTTTCATATGTCAGACAATTTAGAATGTGTATATAGATTTTTAGAGTTATACTAATACAATATCTACATCCAAAGTTGGATTTATTTGGTGAAATGGCTTTGCTTGTGAACTTACATTATACATATTCACAAACAAATTCATACTTAAGATCCCTGAGATAGTTACATGAATTATTATCCTTGATGTTTACAGATGTTCATTGACCAGTATCTGGATTACTTTTTTTAAGTTTATGTGCTCAAATTCTATGAAAATGTACTGTAACAATTAGCTACTTTTTCATCTTCATTCAGTTCAGGCTTATAACTGATTTTTTATCCTCAAGGCAAAAAAGAATGTGTAGGCCACCAGATAAAAGAGTGGCAGGCAGGGGGGAGGGGGGGGGGGGGGGATATAATACTACGTGTATGCTCAGAGAATAATGTTGCTCTATTTGGAAATACAAATTGCACCTTTAGTTTCAGTATTCTACATCGAAATAAATATACTGACTGCCACAGATATTGATGCCACCAGATTCACCTTCATACACCATTTATAACTGTCAATGGTCTCAAAGTGTGACAGGGAGGGGTTGGGGTTGAGGAATTGCCAATGGAAAGAGTGGAATGGCCTAGGAAGCATGCTTCTAAAGAAAAGCCAGCTGGGTTTGGAAACCACAAGATCTACCCTACACAGTGTTTGTAACATGGACAGGGAATACTATATCACTGACAAAGTTTAGGTTAGACATAGAAACATGGTAGATAGAACAAACAGCAAATGGAAGTGATGTGAGTCAAGTAAAAATGATTCTGAACATCAGAACAGTAGGCTAGAGAATTTCTACCAGAAACAGGAGGTGGCTTGAGCAGGAGGAAAGAAAATTTGCTAAAAGTTAGAATGACATTGTCTTGACATGAACTGCTTGAGTGATAGCAAGAAGAAATTTTTATTTATTAAATAAGTATTTTTGGCTTCTTATGCCATCAGTAGGTGACAGTTGACATCTGCAGCCATATATAAAATTACATGGGGCAGACAGAAATATTAGGTGCTACTGAGGTTACTAAGTTCGAAATTGTGAAGTTAATTATGAATGGAAATTTCTCCACAATTAGAAATTGTTACACCTGCTAAAAATTGATTTTGCTGGGAGGAGGGATAACATGGAGATATGGCTTAGCCACAGCCCATGGGATGACTGCTACAATGAATACTTCTCTTTGCAGTAAATTACGTGCAATTTTTTAACTTCCTGACAACTGATTCCTCTTTGCTCCTTAATAGCTGAAATTTTCTTGGTTAATTTTGGGCAAGTATCCTTACACAAAGTGCCAATCAGTAATAAAATTAAATACACAATCAGATATGTGGCTGCTGTGATGCATATATGGTCTAGCACAACTCAACAATTAAATACCATCTTCGTAAACTCAGATTCCAAACACAATACATTTAAAGTCAATGTACCCGAAAATTCTTTTAGCTATTTCTTAATCCTTAAAATAGACATTAAATACACAAATAGTCAATTAACATTTACAGAAAAAGAACATACACTAATACTGTAACCTGTGTAAACTCAACCATACATTAGGAAAAATATATTTAAAAACAAAGATGATGTGACTTACCACATGAAAGTGCTGGCAGGTCGACAGACACACAAACAAACACAAACATACACACAAAATCCAAGCTTTCGCAACCAACGGTTGCCTCGTCAGGAAAGAGGGAAGGAGAAGGAAAGACAAAAGGATATGGGTTTTAAGGGAGAGGGTAAGGAGTCATTCCAATCCCGGGAGCGGAAAGACTTACCTTAGGGGGAAAAAAGGACAGGTATACACTCGCACACACACACATATCCATCCACACATATGTATGTGTGGATGGATATGTGTGTGTGTGCGAGTGTATACCTGTCCTTTTTTCCCCCTAAGGTAAGTCTTTCCGCTCCCGGGATTGGAATGACTCCTTACCCTCTCCCTTAAAACCCATATCCTTTTGTCTTTCCTTCTCCTTCCCTCTTTCCTGACGAGGCAACCGTTGGTTGCGAAAGCTTGGATTTTGTGTGTATGTTTGTGTTTGTTTGTGTGTCTGTCGACCTGCCAGCACTTTCATGTGGTAAGTCACATCATCTTTGTTTTTAAATATATTTTTCCTTCGTGGAATGTTTCCTTCTATTACAACCATACATTAGGTCATATACACAGAACATTGACTACATGTGGCATTACCTTACATCTGATCCATTGTCAGTTTCTGCTGTCAGATAGTATTCTACATGATCGAATACACTGCTTTCAATAATGCCTTTTGCTCTGACCTGGCTGCTAACCAAATACAAAATTATAGCTGTATATGCATCTAAAACTACACCTATACTCTGGAAACCACCGCAAAGTGCATGGCAGAGGATACTTTACATTGTACCAGTTATTAAGGCTTCCTCCCATTGCATTCATAGAGTGTGGGAAGAATGATTGTTTAAACACCTCTTTCTGTGCTGTAAATAGTCTAATATTGTCCTTTCAATCCCTATAGGAGTAATACGAATGTGGTTATAGTATATTCCTTGATTCATCATGTAAAGCTGGCTGTTGAAAATTTGTAAGTAGGCTTTCCAGGGATAGTTTGTGTCATCTTGAAGCATCTGCCAGTTCAGTATCTTTACTATCTCTTTGAAACTCTCCTAACGGCCAAACAAACCTGTGACCATTTATGATGTCCTTCGCTGCATTTTTTTTTTTTTCAATATCCTCTGTTAGTCCTATGTGGTAGAGACCTACACAATTTAGCAACATCCTAGGATGGGTTGCACAAGTGTTCTGTAAGCAAACTCCTTTGTAGACTGATTGCATTTCCCTAGTATTCTAGCGATGAATTGGAGTCTGCCACCTGCTTTTACAACAACTGAGCCTATGTGATGGTTCCATTTCATATTCTTAAAAATTGTTGCACCAAGGTATTTGTATCAATTGAATGATTTCAATTATGATTCGCTGATATTTCAATCATAGGATACAATGATTTTTCATTTTGTGAAGTTCACAATTTTACATTTATGAACTTTTACAACAAGTGCCAATCTTCGCATCATTTTGAAATCTTATCAAGATTCAACTGAACATTTTTGCAACTTTTTTTCAGACAGCAGTTCATTATAGATTACAGCATCATCTGTGAAAAATCTGAGGTTATAAGTAATATTATCTGCTAGGTCATTAATATACAACATGAAACCGAGGATACCAACACACTTCCTTGTGGTATACCTGAAGTTACTTTTACATCTGTAGATGATTTGCCATCCAAAATAACATGCTGTATCCTCACTACCAACAATTCCTCAATGTGGTTTGACCTCACACACAATTATACTTTGCATAATAAGTGTCAATATGGTACTGAGCCACATGTTTTTCAGAAGTCAAAACTGCTGCATCTCTGAGTGTCTTGATTCAATGTTTTCATTATGTCTTAGTGCAAGTTGGGTTTCACGTGATCGATATTTTTGGAGCCCACACTGGTTGGCACAGAAGTAGTCATTCTTTTTCAGATACATCATTATGTTTGAGCTCAGAATTCATTCTAAGAGTCTTCAACAGACTGATGTCAGAGATACTGAATGGTAGTTTTTTGGATCATTTCTGCTACTTTCTTTTATATGTGTGTGACCTGCACTTTCTACCAACTGTTGGGTATGGTTTTTTTGTTTGACAAATATACAGTATACACTCTTCAGACATGAAGAAAGATGCACCATCAAAGAATTATCCAAAAGAGACAGAAATTGGAATATGTGATGTACATTGTAACAAAACTGGTTATGATGGGATAAATGTACTAACCAATCATGGATCATATGAAATGACTGGATTCCCAAGTTGAAGACTCAAAACCCAGAAATCCACTACCATATAGTTATACAAAAATGTATAAACACAATGTATATAAACACTTGTAATTATGATGATGATACAGACTTCTTAAAAAGATAAGCAATGATAAACAATTTTTTGTACTTTATTTTTGAAATGTATGTTTCAAAGAAGATTTTGCACAAATAGATCAATTATGACAGTATTTTCTTTGCTACATGGTGTTTGAGGTAAATCTTTGTCTCTGAGTAATTAGTGGTACAAGTTGCAAGTGCAAGGAAGGAGTACAAATTATGTTTGTTGTGTCAGAATTGTCGTTGATGTTGACTGGTATTGTGAAGTGAAACAACTAAAAATATGTGTGTTCAGCACCAGAAACTCCACCAGTGTTCATATTATATAACAAAATGAAGCCAAGCATCCTCAAGACCAATATAAAAAGTTACATTTCAAAATGGACTATGAGCCTACAACTTACAACAAAGAAGATGAGTAAAAGATGAGTATTATGAAAACTGTTTATTCAAATTCTACCATTAATACTGCTCCCTGCAGTGTGAAACTGTCTCAGTGTGCCAAGTGCTGTGAAAATGTGACCAGGCACTCAAATTACTAACTTACTTCAAACTTAATAAATCAACTTTGGGCAACAAGAGAGTGGGGGTCATCTGGGATTTTCGTAATGTGAAATGTGTAATACTGTGTTGGGCTATTTTTGTTGCACATTAAAAGTATACACATTGTGAAAATTTTATGTGAATTATTGGCCAAATATGGACCACACCTATGAAACAGCAATAACAGCACCAAAAGGAGTATGCAAGCAAGACACATAGGTATTAGTGAAAAATGTAAGAGACATTGTAAAATGTTGATGCAAAAACATTTCATTTGTGTTCTAAGCAAAAGGAAAAAGTTCCTAACCAAGTACATTAATTTTGTTCTGTGATCAAGAGTATTTTGCTATATTTTCTTTAAAGCACTTCAAATAACTCTATGTGAACTAAAATGTTTTCTTTTGGTCCTAGAGCAACACCAATCAATAACATTTCACTAATTGAAGACAGATTTATAAATGTTGGTATATAAAGGAGAATAAAGAAAGTGGTTTTGTGTAGTGGTTACTAACAGATATTTGTTGATAACAGAATTTTTGCATTTCTCAAAATGCTTACAGACATTGTCATGAAATGCCGGTTCTACTGTCATGCCACTATGATAAAACCAAAGAATGCAGTTTTATATCAAAAAACAGAGTTACAAGTAGGAATATTTGTTATGCATAACTCTTTTTGACTATCCCATTTATGTTATATGACATTTGATAATAATTTGTGAGCTACAGAATAGGTAAAAGGCTATACTTTGTAATTGTTTTCAAAATTTGTGAGAAAAGACCTTTATGAAACAAAAATTTGCTCTTGTCCTCATCTGAATGAAGTAATGACGCTAAGGTAGTCAAAAATATTGTAAATTATGTAATGAAAAAAACCTATGAATATTGATTTGTTATACTCTAAACCTTGTTGCCATAACCAGTTTTATTATTTTGTATCAAAATTTTTCTCGCATTTTATGCTTTCAAAAAAAATTTTTTTTTTTTGTTTTTTTTTTTTTTTGGGGGGGGGGGGGGGTAATATTAATAAGACAGGTTATGGTGAGATAAATGTTCTAACTGATCTTGGATCATATGAAATGACTCATTCCCAAATTGAAGATAAGCAATTATAAACAATCATTTGCATCTTATTTTTGAAATGTATATTTCAAAGCTGATTTTGCATAAATAGATCAGTATATGATATTATTTTCTTTGCTGCATATTGTTAGAGGTAGATCTTTATCTTTGAATAGTCAGTGGTACGAGCTGGAAGTGTGAGGATGGAATACAAGTTATACATGTTGTGTTAGCATCGTGGTTGATACTGATTTGTATTGTGAAGTGAAATGACTGAAAATATGTGTGTTCAGCACCAGAAAGTCCACTAGTGTTCATATTACATAACAAAATGAAGTTTAGCATCCTCTAGACCAATATAAAATGTTACATTTCAGAATGGAATACAAGCCTACAACTTACAACAAAGAAGATGAGTAAAAGATGAGTATTATGAAAGCCGTTTATTCAAATTCTACCATCACTACCTCTCTCTGTAGTGTGTTACTATCACAGTGTGTCAAGTGCTGTGAAACTGTGAGAGGCCACCCAAATTATTAACTTACTTCAAACTCAATAAATCAGGTTTGAGTTACAAGAGGGTGGTGATGGTCAGAACATGTACAGGCAAGCAATTGATTACAGTTTCAGAAAAATTGGACGATTTATTCAAGAGAAAGAGCTTCACAAATTGAGCAAGTCAATAATGCATTGGTCCACATTTGGCCCTTGCACAGGTGATTATTTGGCTTGGCATTGATTGACAGAGTTGTTGGTTGTCCTCCTGAGTGACATTGTGGCAGATTCCATCCAACTGTCACATTAGATTATCAAAATCTTGAGTTGGTTGCCCTGGTCCCACAAGTAATACTTCTAACGTTCTCAAGTGGGGAGAGATCTGATAATATTCCTAGCCAAAGTAGGGTTTGCCAAGCACGAAGACAAGCAATAGAAACTCTCGCTGTGTGTGGGCGGACATTATCTTGCTGAAATGCAAGACCAGGATGGAATCCCATGAAGGACAACAAAATGGGGCAGAGAATACCATAGATGTACCGCTGTGCTGTAAGGGAGCCACAGGTGACAAGCAAAGGGGGTCCTGTTATGAAATTAAATGGCACTCCAGAGCATCACTCCTGGTTGTTGGAAATTATGGCAGATGACAGTCAGGTTGGTATCCCCCCACTGTCTGGGGCATCCCCAGACATGTCTTTGGCCAGGAACCTCATTTACTGGAGTATAATTGTCATCAGTGATGTGTCCCACTCCAAAATGAGGCCCGAAGACCAGCACGGATGTGTCTGGAGATGCCTGTGATAGTGGTGATATATCAACCTGACTGTTGTCTGCCATATGGCCTGACAATCGGGAGTGATGGTTTGGTGTGCCATTCCTTTTCATAGCAAGACCCCTTGGTTATCATCTGTAACTTCCTTGCAGCACAGCAGTATGTCCACAATATTCTAAACCCTGTATTGTTGTCCTTCACGGCAAGATGTCCTGGGCTTACATTTCAGGAACATAATGCCCACCTGCACACGGCAACAGTTTCTACTGCTTGTTTTCATGTTTGCCAATCCCTACCTTGGCCAGTAAGATTGCTACATCTCTTTCCAATTGAGAGCATTTGGAGCATTACAGGCAGGGCCCTCCAACTATCTCAAGATTTTGATGATCTAACATGCCAATTGGACAGCATTTGGCACAATACCCATCAGGAGGACATCCAACTCCGTCAATCAACTCCATCAGTCAATAACAAGACAAATAACTGCTTACATATGGACCAGAGAATGACTAACACATTACTGACTTACTCAGTCTGTGAAGCTCTTTTTCTTGAATAAATCATCCATTTTTTGTGAAATTGTAATCTTTCTTTGTCTGCACATGTGCATCACATCTATCACCTTCTGTCCCATTTGGGTAATTCCTTTATGGTGCATCATTTTGTATTTTTGTCTTACAGCATATTGCAGTTAAAAGAGCACCTATCTCATTCACAAATTCTGTACAGAATCCAGAATGAGATTTTCACCCTGCAGCGGAGCGTGCGCTGATATAAAACTTCCTGGCAGATTAAAGCTGTGTGGGCACTATCCCGCGAAAGGAAAAGGTCCCGAGTTCAAGTCTCGGTCCGGCACACAGTTTTAATCTGCCAGGAAGTTTCCGTACAGAATCTCAAAATTTTAAACATGGCTGAAGCAGCAACTGTTAAAAATCTTCATGGTAAATTATAACAGCCAAACAGTTGCAGGATAAAAAAATAAATCTTTATCCTGCAACTGCTCGGCTGTTATCACTAACCGTCAGTCAGTACAGAATCTGGGATGTGGAGATTTGTTCAATTTTATTGTACAGAAAGTTCTAGTTGAGAATTATGAATTATTTAGGAATAAAGGAGATGACTCACTGAAAGGCAGAAGCTCTGTGTTGGTGAGAAAAGGCTGGGGAGAAGCATCTAGAGGCTCATGGGAGAGTGGAGAACCACATGTGGGCTAGCTGGGGCTGCAGTTAGAGGGGGCAGGTGGCAGACAGCTCGGCATGCCATGTTGCAGACTAGGGCATGAGATGGTAGCATACAACTAGCTGACACAAACTGGGCAGGGGTCCTGGGACAAGGAATGGTGTGCGATGGTGAGGGTCCAGATGGCACAGATTGTGAAGCAGCCATTGAAATCCCACGTGTTGTGCTCTGCTGCATGTTGTACCACTGGGTCATCTTCCTTGTTTTTGGCAACTGGTTGGCGATGGACATTGATTCTGGCTGATAGCTGGTTGGTTGTCATAACAATGCTAAACACTGTGCAGTGATTGCAGCAGATCTGGTACATGACATGGCTGCTTTCACAGGTGGCACAGCCTCTGGTGGGTAGGATAAGCCTGTGACAGGACTGGACAGGGAGATGCTGGGTGGGTGGATTGGACAGGTCTTGCATTTGGGTCTTCCACAAGGGTATAATCCCTGTGGCAGGGAACTGAGAGTGCAATTTTCATACATTATTATACCGCCTAGTGGCTCCCTTCCATCTAAACCTCATATTGTCTGTCCGTCGTTATTGTCTTCTTTACCTAGCTGATCTCTATTGTCCGTCCATTTCTTTCTCTTATGTTTCTTCCCTCTTGCCCTTATGACACACTCTGTGACAGCCACGACACACATGGTTGCAAGCAACTTTTGTTACACCCTATAGTTACAGTTGCACCTGTTATGACAGTCACGCACGTAACTCAACGTGCCATGTGACTCCCGATAACAACATAACACACTTACAGCAACAAAAATCCTTTCCTCCCTCACATATCACACCTGATCTGTCTGTCTTTGTTTCCTCTTGATCTCTTATGTATGTTGATAAATCACGTCATCAAATTTATTTTGCACGCATGACAATATGTGGAGATGAGATATAAGTCAGTCACAATACTACCCCCTGACCCCAACACAATTCCTTTCCCTCCTTATACGCATCAACATTATTCAACTTTCCCTGTAAGCTTTACCAGCCACTTTCAACACCATCTTCCTTCCCCAGTGCTCCCTCCCCCCTTCCCCGGCAATGCAATGGACCCCTGCTTTGTTTATCTGCATCAGTTTAGAAAAGTTTCCCTATTCCTAGCCAAAACCCTGTCCCATATCTTGTCCCTTAAATGCTGCCCAATCCATAAAATCCCCCCACATGGCCTAACTGCTAAATCCCTAAATCCCTATTTCTGGATCCCACCACTTTTTCCACAATGACCTTCACCTTTTCAGATTCCGCCAGTCCCTTTCCCTCATAAACCTGGTTCTACAAAACTTGTCTCCATGGCACAGGCATCCCTGAACCACTCCCACTCCCTCTGCAAAATACTGTTACTGTGCAACCCCACTACCTACACCTCACCACCCAAATTAAAATCCTGACAATTCAACACCTAGAACAACATTCCAAACACAACCTCCACATATTATCCAGCCTGCTGAAAACCTACTCTCACCTTGGCGCACCACTATACAACCCCAAACCTACTCGCAGTGTTCCTCCTCCTCAACTCCTCATAGCACCCAGACTCTGCCTGACTGAACTTTTCATCCTCCAACATCCTCCAAAACCCCTACCAACACTCCATGATATCCAGAATCAAAACAATCCCAGAACATTGTTGTTAACCTCTCCACCAAAATCTTCAGCCCCACAGTAGTTTCACTCCTTTTCAAAGGCCTCACATTCAGCCTTGCTCCCAGGTTTAACCATGTTGGTCTTGTGAAAGACCTCCTCTCCTTCTTCTGCTCTCTATAGTGAGAACATTTCTTTGCCATCAAACCCTCCAACCAAAGCAAACCCGAGCCTAGCATTGAATCTTCCCTGTCCCAATTTGTATCACCATCAAACTGTCACCCTCCCACACACTCACAACACCATTCCCTGGTCACGTTCCAGGAATTCCTAACTTCCTATTTGGTCTATTCATCCTTCCCCAGGTCCCTCCCCTAAAACAACAACCTTTCAGCAGAAGAAAGGACTGCCCCACACTGCCTGCTCCTGGCAGATAAAGGTTCCATCACTGTTGTGACGAACCAGAGTGACTACCTGGTAGAGGGCCTCTGCCAGTTGTCTGACATCTCCACCTATAAGCTCAGCCAAAGTGACCCAATCCCAGAAGTCCAACAGAACCTCCAATCCCTGCTGAAATCCATAGGCCCTTCCCAGAACCTCCCCCCAGAATCCACCTCCCTTCTCACCCCAACAACAGCCCACACCCACCTTCTACATGCTCCCCGAAATGCACAAACCTAACAATACTCGGCACCCCATTGTGCCCCCACTGAAAGAATCTCAGCCCTTGTTGACCAACATCTGCAACCACTTGTCCAAAACCAACATCGCACATTAAAGATACCAACTACTTCCAGCACAGGCTCTCCACCATCCCCACACCTTTATCTCCTGGGTCCCTACTCGTATCTGTAGATGCAGCCTCCTTACACATCAACATCTCTCATGCCCATGGCCTTGTTGTGATTGAACACTACTACCTCTCTCAACACCCTGCAGTTTCCAAACCCACCACTTCATTCCTCGTATAACTAACCAACTACATCCTAGCCTATAACTACTTCATCTTTGAAGGAAAAGTATACAAAAAAATTGTAACACACCCATAGGCACCTGCATGGCACCCTCTTCATTGGCCACCTAGAGGAAACATTCCTAGCTTCCCAAAACTCCGAACCCCTTGGGTGATTGATGATATCTTTGTAATCTGCACCCAAGGCCAGAACACATTATCCTCACTCCTCCACAATCTCAACACCTTTTCTCCCATTCACTTCACCTGTTTTCTTCCACCCATTGTGCACTTTCCTAGATGTTGATCTCCTCCTTTCAAATGGCTTCATCTACACCATAGTCCACATAAAACCCGACAATCACCAACAGTATTTGCACTTAGCAAGCTGCCACCCCTTTCACACCAAAGAGTCCCACCCATACAGTCTGGCCACCCATGGCAAATGCATGCATCAGCAGTGATGAGAACTCCCTCACACAGTATGCTGAAGGCCTCACACACACCTGATCCTCACATCAATCTCAAGAACCAACCATTACGGAGCGCCCTCCTTGTCACTAAATACCTCCCAGGACTGAAATGACTGAACCACGTCCTTCATCAGGGCTTTGATTATCTAATCATCATGCCCTGAAATGAGGAACATCCTACCCAAGACACTTCCATCCCCCCCAAAAGTGGAGTTCTGCTGCCCACCCAAACTCCACAACATCATTGTCCATCCCTAAGCCACTCCTACACCCAATACCCTGCCACAGGGATCATACCCATGTCGAAGACCCAGATGGAAGACCTGCCCTATCCACCCGTTCAGCACCTCCTACTCCAGTCCAGGCAGGGCTGCCTGTGAAAGCAACCATATCACATACCACATCTGCTGCAACCACTGCACAGCATTTTACATTGGTATGACAACCAACCAGCTGTCAACAAGAACGAATGTCCACCACCAAACTGTTGCCAAAAACAAGGTGGACTACACAGTAGCACAACATGCAGCAGAGCACAACATAGGAGATTTCAATGGCTGCTTCACAACCTGTGTCATCTGGATCATGCCCACCACCCCACCAGCTTTGCTGAGCTGCAGATGGGAGCCGTTCTTACAGCACATACTTCACTCTTGTAACCTCCCTGGCCTAAACCTTAGGTAACTCACTGTCCCCTCACAACCCTCCCAATAGTGCGTGCGTGTGCATGTGTGTGTGTGTGTGTGTGTGTGTGTGTGTGTGTGTGTGTGTGTGTGTGTGTGTGTGTGTGTGTGAACATCATCCCAACCATCCCCCATCTCAGTACCCCTGGCCACTTTGTGTCAGCCAGTTGTGCGCTGCCATCTTACGTGCTAGTCTGTGAAATTGCATGCCCCGCCATCTGCCACCTGGCCCCTCTACCTGCACCCCCCTCTAGCCCACAGACAGCTCCCCACACTTTCACGAACTGCTAGACGCTTCCCCCCAACCCCTTCCCTCCCTGCAACCCACCTCTCTCAATCCACTACCCCTCCCAACCCTGCACCACCACCTGCCCCAGTACATTCACCATGGGCCAGGAAAGAGCTGGCAGTCGAATGAGCACAAGGTAGGGAGACAGGCGTGTGCATGTGCATGAATGTGTGTGTGTATGTATGCATGTTTCTCCTACAAGCTTGAAAAAGGAATTTCAAGCTAGCAAAGCTCTGTATCTTTTGTTTGTGTATCTACTGACAATGCTGCATTTCTGCCTTCTGTTGAATTGTCTTGTTTATTCCTAAATAATTTGTTCAATTTTAGTAGTTTCAGCTGCTTCTCAACACCACTGACACTAACAAATGTACCACTCATCTTTTCAGTGCTGAAAAAATGAAATTGGGCCAATAATACTGAGCTTTCCCTTTTGTGTATTGGCCATTATGAAAAGCCATTATGAAAAAAATGGTGCCTTATCCTATGTGTCAGTATAATTTGAAAGACTCTTGCAAAAAGGTTAACATCATCAGAAATATAGACCTGCATTTGTTAACAGCAGCAACAAAAGCAGGATATTATTCATCCATAAACATGCTATTAAGCCCTTGTCACAAAAATACACACTATACATATGATCATTTCTCTATGCAATGGAAAATTACATGCAAGTAGAGCACAGCTGTCTTAACAGCTGAAAGCTACAATGGACAGTGTCATTTTGTGTCAAGCATGTGGTAATGGGTAATGGAAAACTACCAATACAATGCACAATGTGACTTTCTTCAAACAGTTATGAAAGGAAGAATTATTTCATTTTATTGGAAATGAGTTAACAAAACTGTGGAAGGATACCCTCTCATCTGTGACACACAAGAATGTGAAACAGCTTGGAGACTTTACTAACTGGAATGAGGCTATCAGTATCTCTCTCTCTCTCTCTCTCTCTCTCTCTCTCTCTCCCTCTCTCCCTCCCTCCCCCCCCCCCTCCTCCCTCTCCCCTTTAAATTTTAATGTCCAACCATCCTATTTAGGTTTTCTGTGATTTTCATAAATTGCTCCAGGCAAATGCGATGGTTGTTATTTTGAAAGGGCATGGTTGACTACCTTCCTTGAAGCAAGCATTCTGAGCTTGTGTGACATCTCTAATAACCTTGTTATCAATTGGATGTTAAACAATAACCCTCAATTTTTTTTGTATGTGGGTGTACTAGAAAGCTGCTTTATGCCAATAATTTTATACAATTTATACACTGACAACACCATTTGACAATGAGACAAAATTTTCCAACTGGTTTTTACAATGACATGAATAGTGACAATTTAACTTAGGCATTCATATCTGTGGACAATCAAACAATATATTACAACTCTGAATATGCATTATAACAAAAACTCTTGAATTACAGACACTAATTAAAAATATAATTGTGGTCATTGCAAATCCAATATAAGCTGGTCACTAATAACAAACTTATTGAAAATGTTGACAATTTACCTCCCTTGTATATTAAATACAAAATTCAGAAATTCACCAAAAATTGTGGTGTAATAAGTGGACACAGAAAATAAGAAAAGGAAGGAAATTCTGCTGATATTTAAAAGTCCATAGAGTGGCATATATGGTGCTGAAACATGGATCTATACTAGCAAGGGAAAAAGTTGAACCCAAGTGACACAAACATGTTTCTTTGATTGGTTGTGGGTGTAATGAGAAAAGATAAAAGATATAGTGAATATATATGATGACTGCTCAATATCTACAGATACAGACTAAGTCTATGGATTACAGTCCCAGTCAGCATTCCAGATGAACAACACAAAACTGTTAGACCTATGAAAGAATGCAACATAAGAGATCTTAGAACTAGATTAAATCAGTTAACTGGAATGACATCTTATACAAAGATATGTGTGTGAATAACACAAGCAAATTATTTATAGAGGAAATTGCAAGAATATTTGATGAGTGTTGTCCCAGATTAGTAAAATAACATAATAATAACCAAGCTCATAAACCACAGAGACTAAATAATTGGTTCACACCATACCTCAACAGTATCAGGATTATGCTTCTTATGTTTAAGGACAGATCTCATAACAGCAGCAAGGATAAAGAGGTGTACATCAGAATAAGAAAAATTTATAGATCTGAAATAAGCTTGGCAAAACGTAGGGCGAATGATAACTATATTCTTAAATCTAGAAACAGTTGTAAAGCTGCCTGGGAAGTAATTAAAAGTGAAATAAATAGACCAACAACTCAACTAGCTATATCCATAGCCCCAGATATCTTAAACTCACACTTTGTTAACTTCAGTTTACAGCAAGATTTGTCCCCCCCCCCCCCCCCCCCCCCCCCAATCAAAGCCATGCTTGATGTTAAAACTCTTTTTGGTTTAAATAAGAATGTAGTTCATAAATTCTGCTGAGCAACAGTAACTGAAAATGATGTTAGCAAAGCAATAGACAAACTAAGTAGTTTCACTGCAGAGCACTTCTATGGTCTGTCAAACTTTGTCATAAAGCAGATATCAAGTGATCTTCTGTCCCCTCTAACCACTCTCATTAACCGTATATTACAGCAAGGGATTTTCCCCGACTGTTTGAAAATAGCAGTAACTATTCCCATATTTAAGACAGGAGATAAATCAAATTCAAGTAACTATCACCCTGTCTCATTAATCCCAATAATATCTAAAATAACCGAAGACTGTGTTCACCAACAAATGAATCACTATTTTGAGAGGAATAACTTGTTAAGTAACTCACAGCATGGATTCGGGTCTAAACTATCCACAGTTAAAGCGGTTGAACATATTGTTAGTGATATATATGATGGCTTTGAAAAGAAATTAATCTCTTGTGCTACTCTGCTAGACCTGAGGAAAGCATTTGACACCGTATCTCATAGTACTTTGATCATGAAATTAAGACACTATGGCATGGAAGACGACACCCTGAAATTATTAGAATCCTACTTAAACAACAGAGTACAATTTGTTAGTGTAAATGGGCAGCTGTCAAACATACAAACAATAAAAAGAGATGTACCACAGGGCTCCATACTTGGGCCCTTCCTGTTTGTAGTGTATGTTAATGATATGCCACAGTATTTACCCTGTAAAACAGTCCTCTATGCGGACTATACAACTTTTATCAATTCAGGACAGACCCTTGAATCTGTACGAGAAAAAAATATTATAATATTTGAAAAATCGGTTCATTGGTTTAGTGCAAACTCCCTATACATAAATGAAACAAAAATTGAGGAAATATTCTTTAACTTGAAGGTATCAAACAAAGAAAATAAGTCTGTTAAACTGTTAGGAATGATGATTGACCAGAAACTTAGCTGGGATAAACATAACATATATGTCTGTTCTAAACTTGCACGTGCTTTGTTCCTACTTTATAAGCCTAGGAATAATGTCAGCCAAAACTTACTGCTGCATTCATATTTTTCTTATATCCACCCCCATCTTTCATATGGTATTCTGCTCTGGGGAAATTCTCCCAATTCAGTATAAATTTTTAGATGCAAAAAAAAAAAGCTCTTCGATGTATAGTGGGTTTATCTCCTAGGGATACATGCAGAGAACATTTCAAAAACTTTAACAACATGACAGTTCCTTGTTTGTACATCTATTATTGCTTATTACATGTAAAAGAAAACATAGCTCAATATCCCCTTAGGTCATCTGTCCATACCCATAATACAGGACGAAACCACACAGTTGATCTGCCATACTCTAGATTGTCCAAGATACATAATAGTTATAAATATGTAGGCCTTGAACTGTTTAATATGCTCCCTAAAATTGTACAAACAGTACCTAAAAATAAATTTAAGACAACATTGGGTCAATGGCTCAAAGGTAAAGCATTTTACTCAGTTGATGAATATAAAGATTGTAATATGGCAGATTTGCTGTTTCAACATAGAGAAAGGTACCTCTGCCTGTAGTAGGACCTAAATTTGGAAAAACAATATCTAACATACAGGCATAGACCTATTTCGAGTGCTCTATATTTGTATCAATATCTTAGGATAATGACATAGTGTTATCAACATGTATATGATAATGACATAGTGTCACCAACATGAATACTCCCCGCTGAATATAAATTTGTATAATGTTTTCTTTTTTATTGTGAAATTAACACTATATAAAATTCCAAATGTGTGCTATTGTACTACACTAACATTCATATGATTTATATGTACGTTGTTATGAGAATATAATCATCTTTATACTGTAATTAAACTTATTGTCGAAGCCCATTGTATAAGATAATATTGAATGGCTAATAAAGATTCTTATTCTTATTCTTAAACTATGAAATCATTAACTATGGCCAGAGGTGGAGTTCTAAAGCAGACGAGATGAGTGGGGAGATTGATCTAATCACAAGATCAATCTTTAATGTCAATAATAAGTGACTTTCATTTTGAAGCATTTACCACATCAGTAGAGATGACGACAAACAGACTGTTGTAAAGCAAAAACTGTTCATATACTGTCAGATCCTGCTTTTTAATTGCTTAAGCTCACTAATATATACGCAAATTAGCCACAAGTGATCAGTAATTAATGACATAAACATGAAAAGTAAGAAAAGCACATCTGGGTGATAAAAAATAACAAAGAAAGTAAATTATAAATAGTGTAGCAATGGAAACCTAAAGCCAGTTTCAATAAAATAGAAGACTATTACTATTGTTACCGTGTCATTGATATTTAGCGCTCTCTTCATATGAATGCCCCCGTCACTAGAAACACCCATTGGCATAGCCATCAGCTGAATGTCTGGCCAGTCAGTTGATGAGCCTAAAGCCCTTGTTTGCAGCAAAGCAAGTGCTTCACATCCAGGTGTTGATAATGGGCCTATAATATAAAATAAGGTATGTGATAAGGCTGTATTTATTAATTAATACTTTTGTGAAGGAGAGAATAAAGACAATATTCTGAGAAGCACCACAAAGAGACAGAAAGGGCCACCGCTGTCATGACTGTATGACTGTTGAATAGACAATATGGACACACATTCTGTATATTCACTTCTCAGACACAAATATAAAGGAAGAAATTTAAATTTAGAAAATTGATCGAAAATGTGTCAAATTACTTCTTATCCAAGTACTAGAGGGCACAGTAGCACAAAATCAAAATACAATTTCTAAATATTAATTACTTAAAAATCTAAGTTTTTAACAGTTGTAACCTACAATTTTTATTTTGTTTTGATAACTTTACTGCTACTGGCTGTTTTACAGAATACAAAAAAAGATAAGAAATAAATATCTTTCAGAGTCATAACTAGGTAAAGTATGGAGTTATAAAGAGCAGCAAATTTTCTGTTTTAAATCACAGCTACTTTTTAACTGCCTATGATAACTAGTCACAAATGTTAGCACTTCAACTTCCATTTAGTTAGTTGGTTTGGGGAAGGGTACCAAACAGTGAGGTCATTGGTCCCATCAGGTTAGGGAAGGACAGAGAAGGAAATCGGCCATGCCCTTTCAAAGGAACCATTCAGGCACTTGCCTGAAGTGGTGCAGGGAAATCACGGAAAACCTAAATAAGGATGGCCGGATGCATGTTTGAACTATCATCATCCCAAATGCAAGTCGAGTGTGCTAACCACTGCGACACCTCACTCGGTGACAACTACCATTTATAACTGACTATGACAGCATAATCAGTTTTGAGAATTAGGAGACACAATGTGTTATTTTATATCATTTTAATTGATTCAACTTCATTGATTATATAATGGCTGAGTGACAATAATAATAATAATCTTTGTTCTATTTCATGGCTAAAAACAAATATAATAAATAATGCCTTACATGTCTGCAATGGTACAAAGAGCATGTGTTCCCAGATGATGTTATGATCTGGGGAGATACAAATGAAGTCCAAGAAAAATGGAAGATATGGAATGATCTTTTTGAGGAGTTTGGTATCAAAGTCAGTGAATCAAAGACTGTAGCCATGAAGGTCAGCAGACAAGGAGAACAGCCTGAGTTACAGCTGAATGGAAGACTCCTGGAGAATGTACAACACTTCCCATCTTCGAGCTGTGAGATAGATTGTAAAAACTTAATACAAACTGAAATTCTAAACTGCACATATAAACACACTTAAGTCTTACAACAAAGTACGATGCCTACTTTAGGACAACCAGATACCACACAAGGCAAAACTAAGCATCTTCAGTACCTACTATATTACGATTTTGAGCTACTCACTGGAGACCAGTGACCAGTGCTCAGAGAGAGAGAGAGAGAGAGAGAGAGAGAGAGAGAGAGAGAGAGAGAGAGAGAGAGAGAGAATAATCAGGTTAAAGCTGTTAAAACAAAGTTTGTTATATCTATGCCGAGGCAATAAAAAAAAAGGATATGCTAAGGAATGAAAAGAACGAAATGGATGCAGATGTGAAACTGTGTACTGGGAAAACTCTACCAATCTCCATTAACGTGGTAGGGTTATTTGAAAGAGATGGAAGCAACCAGGATACCCATGAAATTCCTTGAAATGGTTAGAATGGAAGAAGATATGTTGGATGTCCAGAAGACATCACTGAAAGTGGTCTCCTTTGGAACCCATGAGGAAGAGCGGTAAAAGTATAAAGAAAGTTGCAAGAGGCCTGTCATAATAACTGGGAAACTAGAGTCATCTGATGATGATGATAATGATGATGTTGACAGAAAGAAAAATCTTTTTTTTTTCACTGGTACAATTAAAAATAACATTAATTAAGGAAAATAATCAACAACAATAAATATGATAAGTGAGTAAATTGTCACAGAACTTACAAAAATCACAATAAAAAGATTGCTCATGCCTATTTCAAGAGTGCTAAATGTATGCAAAAGTCAGTAAGAGATATGATTCTAAGAAATGTCAAATACAGCATAAAATACTTTATTGCAGTAAGAAATAGTCAGAGAGACAAGATGAAGACTGAACAGAAAGTACTGAAATTCATTGCTGAATTCAAAAGGATACTTGTGGTGTGCACTTGTACTGATTGTAATAAACAATGCATTGTAAGCATTCTTTACAAAATATTAAAGAGTGTACGACAAAATCCGTATAGCAGCAGCAATAGATGAAGATGTATATGCCACAAGAAGACAGCCATTTCAGATGAACAGAGCAGGCCACAGCACATGTCAAAGGAGAAAACTACTACTTTAAGACCTATGTGTATTCATGATAACTGTTTTTGTATTGGCATTTTTGAATACCATGCCTTTTCCCCATGCCTTCACCTGCATATGTGTTTGACACAATACTGAACACACCTTCCCCCCTTCTTTGGTTCCACCTTTTCCTCCATCACTCTGTTGACCTCATCCTCCCACCCTCTCCACCCCCTCTGTTTCTTCATCTCCTACCCCCCCCCCCCCTACCTCTGCCTATATGTTTCTCCACCTCTCTCTGCCCATTCCCTCCTAACCCCTCTGTCTTTACCCTTCTTCGCACTTCTCTCTATCTGTCTGCTCCTAACTCCCTCTCTCCCAACCCATCCCTCCATGCATGCTGATACTACTCCAATACAACATGTCTGTCACGCAGGGCAGCCTACACATCAGGAACTGGAAAACCATTTCTTGGCCTTTCATATAGGCTGTCATGCAAAGTAGGTTGATATGTCAGTCAAAAACTACTCCACCATAGCATGGCTATCATGTGGGCTGCCTACATGTTGAGTGGCTTTAGAAATCATTTCTTGCCCCTGACATGTAGGCTGCCCAGCAAAGCACAACTATCAGGCAGCCGATACTCTTCCTACACAATATGCCTGTCATCAAGGGTAGCCTGTACGCCAAGGGCTGGGAAGAAGATGCTTCTTCCTGCATCTCCACTTCTATTGGAGCTAAGATATCATAAAACACACAGTGCTGATACTCATAAGGCCTGCTGTTCCCATGGCAAATTTGATTGAAATTGACCCAGGGGTTTGGAAGGAGATCCCAGACAAACAAATATGCAGAGGGAGGGAGGGAGGGAGGGAGGGGGGAGAGAGAGAGAGAGAGAGAGAGAGAGAGAGAGAGAGAGAGAGAGAGAGAGAGAGAGAGAGAGAGAGAGAGAGATCATTCAAAAGCTTGTTTAAAGACTTTAGCAAACAGTCTAATAAAAGCCAGAATTGATTTAAATTATTTAGGACATGTTTCCTATTGAAGCACCATCCGAATGCCACCGATGGTGTCTAGCACCTAACAGCCAAGAAAGAGGAATATTGGTTCCTTATTCCACCCTTGTTGCACCTGTGGACCCTCCAGTTGCAAGCCTGGAACTGAAAAAAGGACAGTAAGAACACGATAGCACAATGTCTTTTACTGGCCCAGAATTGAGAAGGTGACTGAACATAGCGCCTGGGCATGTATGGCTTTTGCCCAGAATCATTCAGCACAACATTTATCTCCCTGTTCAAATCCTGAGCACCTATGGGAGTGAGTTCACAACATTTATCTCCCTGTTCAAATCCTGAGCACCTATGGGAGTGAGTTCACAACATTTATCTCCCTGTTCAAATCCTGAGCACCTATGGGAGTGAGTTCATGTTGATTTTGCTGGCCTGTCCCAGTGAGCTATGGGACTATTTATGCTGGACATCTCAAATTCCACTAAATAGTACAGATTACAATCACTTAAGTAAACACTATAATCTGTTTCTTGGCCAGCATTTTTGCCATGGAGGTCATTCCCCACACCATAGTTTCAGTCAATGGTCCTCAGTTCTGCATTCCACCTCTTCTATAGAATACAGCACTTGACTACTGCCCCATTCCACCCACTGTAGAACTACAGGGAGACATGGATGTTTAGCACATTAAAGGAACAAATGCAGGAGATGATGATGTCCATGTTTTCTGAAGGCACATCCCATACACCTCAGTCACTGAATGTAACCTAGCCGAGATCTTGGATGGGTGCAGATCCTGAGCTTTGTTCAATATTCTGCCCTCAACACTGTGAGCCTAGAGCCAAATACTCCATGCATACCTGCAAACCTTAAAAAATGAAGAGATTCAGTTTTAAAAATTAGTAGGTACCAAGGACCAAGAACCGCAGTTCATTTTCAGTATAATCCATAGGCAACTGATGTGAGTCTTTCCCTATGACATCACAAAGCTATATAATAGGTAAAAAAATGCAAATAAGAACACCAGAACTTCATGTGCAGCTTAGCACAGGTAATTAGTATTAGGTACTACATTGGAATATTTGAAATAAAAAAGTGTGACTGCCATAAAACACTGTTCTCCATATTGTCTTGTAACATACACATGTAAAAAGGCTTGCTGATTGGCTCTCGGACATATTCGGAAATTCTGCCAAAACTCCTCCTTTTTTGAGTTTCAGGGGAAGTATTCACTTTCTCTTCATAAGATTTCAATCATTATGTGGCGGTATGTACAAAGTTAGCTGGTATTATATATTCTCAGGGAAACAATGTCATTAAAGTCTGTAAAATTCTCATCATATTTAACTCTAGTGATGTATGTAGCCTATTAATATTAATGTATACTTAAGTATTGAGTAACATAGAAACAATCATAAGAACATGCACAGTACCTGTCTTGTAATGGGTGAAGAAGAGGGAAACAGATATTTTTTGCCATAATTAAAAACAAAATATAAAATCAGAATCCTACAAATATGACATATAAGATGCACATGAATAACCTCTTGTACAAAACTAAATTCTTTCAGGGAATCAGGCAACAAAACTCATAACCATCCACTCTAAAAATTTATACTGGTTATATAAATACATATAAGTGACTCCAATTATGCAAAATGACAACAGACAAACACAAATCTCAACAGAGTACAATGCTGAGCACTGTAAGTATACATTCAGCAGAATGTGAGGGAAAGAGGAAAAATAGCAATTGATACAGGTCGAGCGCAATCAATTACGAACTACTAATGAGTAAAGAACTTCTGACAATTGAAAAAAAGGAAAAGAAAAAACAAGAAACTGGAATGGCAGGTTTTAAAAACAAATGGGTTAGGTATGATGACAATTAGCTAAAATTGATAGAAATAATTGAACAATTGAAGACAGGAGAAAAAGTAGAAAATCAGGAGTCTCCCACCTTAATCAGAAGAGTTAGCAGGTATGTCGATAGTTTTGGACAATTAGCAAACCTTGACGTACAAATAAAATTGAAAAAATTCTTCCTGTTAAGTTCTAAACAAAACATTTCTATGTCCATGTTACTGATGTGCAATGGGATTGTTGGGGAAAAAACTTAAACGAAGGCAGAATGTACATCACTGAAACATACATTAAAGGATCTGAAAAGGACAGATTAAAACTGTAAAATCTTTCGGCAGCATGAAAACAATTCTTGATTTTATATTTCTCAGCATTTAATTCAAATTTCCCCATTTTTCCACAAAATGGGAACTTACTTAGGAAGTAAATACAAAATTCTAAAGTAATAGAAGATAAGCTATTTTTGGACAATATGTAACAACTCCTATTTCTCTCATGCATACATGCCATGCCACAAGTCACCAGACCACAACTGTGGCACTGTCTTAATCAAAATACATGTTTATAAGGGCCATGCAAATTATACATTCTGACAAATGTGAAGTTTGTACTGAGAGCAACAAGGAAATGACTTTTTTGTACTACGCTTTAGTTAGCCTGAAATATGGTAAGCTCACACACCTGAAAAGAAATGATCAGCAATGAAACAAGATGACATAATATTAATACTTGTCCCATAGATCTTGAATACAACATTTCATAATCATGTGGAAAGTGTCAGTTTAACATAAGTTTTCTTTACTGAGAAATGCATGCTTGAACATAACTGCAGATGCTGGCCAAGCCTGCACATTGCGCAGTTGTACCTGATCATGAATAGCACCTGGGCAATGTCCTCAACACATTGTCAGTTTCAGTCATGTTCAAAACAACATTGTGCGCAGTTGTGAGTATCTCATGTCAAAGCTAAGTGAAGTCAAACTTGGGCAAACACCTGTTGGTGTTCAGATTGTAGGTGCTTCCATAACCAAGGTAGTCAAACAGTTTGGTGTTACAAGAGGCACTACTTCAAAAATCTATACTGCATACAGGAAAAGCAGAAAAACATCATCTGCTAAGCCACAAAATGGATGAAAGTCAATGTTGAGTGATCATGACAAAGGGTCATTGAAGAGGATTGTGATGAAAAATAAGAGAATGACAGCTGCAAAAGTCACTGCAGAAATGAATATCACACTCTCGAACCTTGTCAGCACCAAATAAATATGAGGAAAGCCCTGAAGTAAGGAATTGCACGGTGAGCTGGAATTGCATAAAACACTCATCAGTGATGCAAATGCCTGTACCAGGAAAATATGGTGCCGAAGCCAAAGAACCTGGATTATGGAGTAATTGTAGAATGCCATTTGGTTGGATGAGTCTCTTTTCACATTTTTCCCAACTTCTGGCGAAGTTTATGTCCCAAGAGTGAAATACAGCAGGGGTTTGGTGATGATTTGGGCAGTCATATCATGATATTCCTGGAGGCCTCACGGCTACTCTGCAAGATTGCGTTACTGACTAGGATTATGTAAGCATTTTGGCTGATCATATTTGTACCATGGAACAATTTTCTTCCCCCGTGGTGATGCTGTGTTCAAAGATAACAGGGCCCCTGTCACACAGCCCCCATCATAATCATGTGGAAAGTGTCAGTTTAACATAAGTTTTCTTTGCTGAGAAATGCATGCTTGAACATAACTGCAGATGCTGGCCAAGCCTGCACATTGTGCAGTTGTACCTGATCATGAATAGCACCTGGGCAATGTCCTCAACACATTGTCAGTTTCAGTCATGTTCAAAACAACATTGTGCGCAAAGGGGTGAATTGTCACACCTCCCCTGGCCACCAAAGTCACCATATCTCAATATTACTGAATTACTGTAGTCTACTTTGGAGAGAAGGTTGTATGACCGCTACCCCCTCCATCACTATTACCTGAACTTACCACTATTTTGCAGGAAGAAAGATATAAGATTCCCCTGAAAACCACACAGGGCTTGTATTTATCACTGAGAAGACTAGAAGTTGTTTCAAATGCCAACAGTTTCCCTCCATCATATTAGGAATAGTGTTGTGTTTTTGGTGTTACCATATTTTCATCCACCTCCTGTATTCATCATCACAGAAAAAAATCTAGATTTCAACTCCAGACAGAAAAGAATCAAAGCTTCTTTTAATTATCAAAATTTTGTCTCAAGACAACAATAACACAGGCCAATGACGGACCAACTTTTTTCCTGAAAATACCTTATTCTTATGTTTTTTAGGGTGGGAAAAAATCTGATTCTCAAAAAACTGTATCACCCACCATTTCTCCACATTTTATAGTTAAATTTATTAAATTAAGCGAGTTTTTAAAGAAATCAACAGCTTTTATATAGTTAAAATAATTTAAAAAGGAGATGTAGTGAATGTAGATGACGTTGGTAGCACTGCTGAAAAACATTTGCTGGCAAAATATGGTCAATTCTATTTTTGTGTTAACAGATGGCGTTTTGTTTACTGTCAACCTAACCTAATTTTCCCATTTCCTGTACATGTGCTCAGTACAATGTCTAATAGCGGTTGTAAAATCTCTGCTGACAGTTTTTGTTATATTTTTGGTGAATTTGTGATTAAAAAACTCCAAAGAAACATTACAGACTTTGTGAAAAAGGTTTATCTATCATACTTTGGATCTAAACTTGGTGATCAAGATAAATCTTGGGCACCACATAAAGTATGTTATATGTGTGTTGAAGATCTGAGAAAATGGTGCAAAAAGGAGAGAAAAGTCTTTAGAATTTCTGTTCCTATGATATGGAGGAAGCCAAGAACTCATTCCGATGATTGCTACTTTTGCAGTGTTGATATTACTTGTCATAATTTGAAAAACAAGAAGATAATAAGCTACCCTAACCTACCGTCCGCCATCCGACCAGTAGGGCATGGTGCAGATTTGCCGGTTCCTGAACCACCAGATGATTTAAATTCTATCCCAAAAGACGTATTTTCTGATGTACAATGTGATTTACATGAACCAGATGATGATGCATTCCATTGTAATACAGAAAGTCTAGAGCCCAAATTCTTTACTCAAACTGAGCTTAACAATTTTGTTATGGAACTTGGCTTAACGAAAGAAAAAGCTGAATTGCTTGACTCTAGATTAAAAGAAAAGAACTTATTGGCAGTTGGAACCAGCATATGCATGTATAGAAAGAAAGTGCAGCAAATTTTCCAAGTTTTTTCAATGAGAAGGTGATTTATTGTACTGCTCAGACATTCCCGATCTGATGAATGAGTTTGGTATTGAATACACAAGGGAAGACTGGAGGCTGTTTATTGATTCATCCAAAACTAGTTTAAAAACTGTTTTATTACACAAAGGTAACCTGTATACATCTATACCTGTTGGACATTCTGTACATACACTCCTGGAAATTGAAATAAGAACACCGTGAATTCATTGTCCCAGGAAGGGGAAACTTTATTGACACATTCCTGGGGTCAGATACATCACATGATCACACTGACAGAACCACAGGCACATAGACACAGGCAACAGAGCATGCACAATGTCGGCACTAGTACAGTGTATATCCACCTTTCGCAGCAATGCAGGCTGCTATTCTCCCATGGAGACGATCGTAGAGATGCTGGATGTGGTCCTGTGGAACGGCTTGCCATGCCATTTCCACCTGGCGTCTCAGTTGGACCAGCGTTCGTGCTGGACGTGCAGGCCGCGTGAGACGACGCTTCATCCAGTCCCAAACATGCTCAATGGGGGACAGATCCGGAGATCTTGCTGGCCAGGGTAGTTGACTTACACCTTCTAGAGCACGTTGGGTGGCATGGGATACATGCGGACGTGCATTGTCCTGTTGGAACAGCAAGTTCCCTTGCCGGTCTAGGAATGGTAGAACGATGGGTTCGATGACGGTTTGGATGTACCGTGCACTATTCAGTGTCCCCTCGACGATCACCAGTGGTGTACGGCCAGTGTAGGAGATCGCTCCCCACACCATGATGCCGGGTGTTGGCCCTGTGTGCCTCGGTCGTATGCAGTCCTGATTGTGGCGCTCACCTGCACGGCGCCAAACACGCATACGACCATCATTGTCACCGAGGCAGAAGCGACTCTCATCGCTGAAGACGACACGTCTCCATTCGTCCCTCCATTCACGCCTGTCGCGACACCACTGGAGGCGGGCTGCACAATGTTGGGGCGTGAGCGGAAGACGGCCTAACGGTGTGCGGGACCGTAGCCCAGCTTCATGGAGACGGTTGCGAATGGTCCTCGCCGATACCCCAGGAGCAACAGTGTCCCTAATTTGCTGGGAAGTGGCGGTGCGGTCCCCTACGGCACTGCGTAGGATCCTACGGTCTTGGCGTGCATCCGTGCGTCGCTGCGGTCCGGTCCCAGGTCGACGGACACGTGCACCTTCCGCCGACCACTGGCGACAACATCGATGTACTGTGGAGACCTCACGCCCCACGTGTTGAGCAATTCGGCGGTACGTCCACCCGGCCTCCCGCATGCCCACTATACGCCCTCGCTCAAAGTCCGTCAACTGCACATACGGTTCACGTCCACGCTGTCGCGGCATGCTACCAGTGTTAAAGACTGTGATGGAGCTCCGTATGCCACGGCAAACTGGCTGACACTGACGGCGGCGGTGCACAAATGCTGCGCAGCTAGCGCCATTCGACGGCCAACACCGCGGTTCCTGGTGTGTCCGCTGTGCCGTGCGTGTGATCATTGCTTGTACAGCCCTCTCGCAGTGTCCGGAGCAAGTATGGTGGGTCTGACACACCGGTGTCAATGTGTTCTTTTTTCCATTTCCAGGAGTGTATGAAAGAAAGCTATGAAAACCTAGAAATACTGCTAAATAAAATAGGCTATTCTGCTCATGGTTGGATGATATGAGGCGATCTAAAAGTAATATGCATGCTCCTGGGTCAGCACAATGGCTTTACCAAATTTCCATGTTTCTTGTTTGAATGGGACAGTAGGGCTAGCGATCAACACTGGTGCAGAAAGAACTGACCTGTGAGGGAGTCTTTAAAAGCTGGTGAGAAAAACATTCTAGACAAAAACCTTGTAGGTCCAAAAAACATACTCCTACTACCTCTAAATATAAAGTTAGGCCTAATGAAACAGTTTGTAAAGACTTTGCCTAAAGATGGACCATGTTTCAAGAGTGGCGTCAATAGTTTGTATCGACCACGAAACTTAATATCTGTGAACTCCAAGTGCTGTGTCGCGCCGCCATCTTAACTTTACTTCAGTCAGTCCTTTGTTATACTTCATTCTGTATGGACACAGCATCAAGTGTAAATATATACGAGCTATGACATATATGGGATTTAAGTTTTCTATATCCCAATTACCAAACTCATTCCCATAGCGGTGAACCTGCAGTTCATTCGTGTTTCGCATCTTCCATGCCGGTGTTTATGCAACAGGGTATATGCACTGCGCAATGACCATGCCAAACAATTCCTTCTTTGAAGATGTGGAAGCACAACTCCGCTCACCGAGTTTCGTCATTTTTTTGCCAACGGCATATTAATCATTTACGCACAGTGATTCACGTTCTCAACCAATGCCATGTGCTAACCTCATTCGTTTTCAGCGGCCAACAACTACACCATTAGAATGAACAATGGACTCAGGCTTCGCGTCACTGGATTATGCCCATCCGACAGTGAGATGTGAACTGAACAATATTTCGAATTGTCTCTCTTCAAATCGAGTGTTTAAAGAACACATGTTTAGCCACCCACCCGCTTGCTACATCAGTTACTGTTGGGCCGTGTGCAATGCCGCCATTACTACAAATCGCACCAGATCTGTTCCATGCACATCGTGTTCCAGTTGTGTCTACTTTACAAGCACAATTCAGTGTTTCGCGTAACATAATTTACATGCACAATTCAGTGTTTCGCGTAACATGGACCCCTTACCTCACCTCAGTGGCCTGCCACATGCACTACAGGCATATTATGCACCAGATAGTTTCCATGCACCGCCTGTGTTTGCCACGCCTGTCTCTTGCCCTGTTCCGGAAGTGGGTCGTTTCCATCCAGCACTCATGGTCCATTTTCCGGGCCCCCCTTGTGTGGCATCCATCTGCCCGTTTCCACGGTACTGTCCGTGCCTGCCGTGCCGTGTTTTCGTGACACACAGTCAACTATGCCAGCTGCCGCTACCACGGATTTGCTCGCCTGGTTTAAATTCGGGCCTACTGCGCTGGCCGCTGACTTAATCTCAGTTAAGCCACTACCCCAGGAGACACCGAAGTCGCCGTCATCACCCCCTCCTGGCCATCTACCGAAGCTACCCCCCTTATACGAGGACAACCCAGCATTGTGGTTCGCGCTTGTCGAGCATCTGTTCGAGTTACATCATGTGTCTGACAACACAAAATTTCTCTGCCTCGTCACACTCCTCCACGACCACTCAGATTTGATTTGTGACCTGCTCCTTTAACCACCAACTGCACCAAAATACGAGTTTGCAAAGAAGATTATAATGGAACGACTTGCCTGCTCGCCACAAGAGTTAATAATCAAGATTCTCTACAAGGGGCACCTGGGGGGATGCACCCCCTCACAACTCTGGCGCAGCCTTCAATTGCTCGTGAACAAGCATACCATGTCTGACATCACGCAATGGGCTGTGTGGTCTGCCAAACTACCTACCGATCTACAGATCCATCTGTTACCACTCTCGTTCGAGTCCACCAGCTCCAACCTACACATTACTGACCAGTTGTATTCGCTGCTGCAGCAACATCAGCCGGTTCATTCCACACAGTCGCCCCCGCATATCGATCTTCGGCCAGCAGAGGCAGGGCTCACTCAGCCGTCACCTCATCTACTTCTCCTGACAGAATCTGCTCACTTTCTCCGCTGTCCGAGCACTCCAGGATCACCCACGCACCTTACGTACCGGTCTATTTACAGGAACAAATCAACAAGGACATGTCGCCTCCGCTGTCGCAGTCTCCACCTCCTCCTCACACTTTCTGCAGTGTTCGGTGATGACACGAAGAAGTGCAGATTGCCATACCAATACCCAAATGCCAACCGCAGGAACTAAGAGACACCAGGTCCACAGGGAACTGAACAGGCATCCTCTTACATTACACTCCGTTTACTCGTCCACCCGGCCAAGTGGTTGTCTCTATGTGACTGGCATTGTGTCAGGTCTAACTTTTCTGGTGCTGACGTGTGGATCATACCTACTTCGATGGCTCCACCCACTTCTTCACAGATGTAGTCACTTCTACGAACTGTCAACGCATCGACGTTACCTACCTCAGGCTCAGTAAAGGTTACAGTGACCCCATCTCCTTCTCTACGTTTTCCGTGGACGTTCTACATTGCCGACATCTATGAAGCGATCCTCGGTATGGAGTTTTTGTTTCATTACGAACTATCTCTGAACGTCGTACAGGGTTCAGTGCTCCACCATCCTACGAACACTCACATACCATGCACCCGTATCTATGTCCAATGCTCTATTTCCACCGCAACATATGATATCATATGCGAGTGCTCCGCCCTTGCGGGCAACATTGTGACCTATGTTACTGGCCTAATATCAGAATTCGACTCGGTGACGCAACTTCGCCAGGACAACGAGAAGTTGAAACAACGCATCGCATCGCATCCACTTACAGTGAGCTTGTCGCAGCTGGTACATCGCTTCTACAACTGCAGTCCATGGCGCCGCCACCTAAACAAGATTGCTCGGCTGAGACTAGCTCGAACTCTCACCAGGTTAATCCACAAACTTTATTTGTGTGTGACATTCCAAACAACAACACCCCCCGCCCCCTGCTCATCGCACTCGCCTACTCCAGTGCCATGTGTTTCAAACAGTACTGCTAATGACAGTCGCACGCGCGTTGCAACCACGCCCACCTCTCGGACAGCTGCACACATGTTGATAAACATTTCCCCTCTCTCACTCACCGGCCACATGACCCTGCGGCCATTGTGGCCCCACATGCGATGCTAGCGCTGCTCTTGCCCACGCCGGTTGTCCAGTGCAAGGTTAACAGCGGACATTTGCCATCCACTCCCTTTCACTCAGCGATGCGCGCGCATCCACCCCCTCCAGACATGTGCATGTGACTTTCGTGCTACCTTTCCCCACTTACGCCAACAGGTAGGCTTCGTTGTGCCCTACTCGTCCAAAGACTCGGTACCAGGACGTTAACCAATCTCATGTGTAGTTCTCAGTTTCTTCCATCACTGATGGAATGACACACAAGATAGTTACCACTGCTGGCCCTCCTATTAGGCATAAGGTCCAACGCCTCAACCCTATCAATTTGCGCGTGGCCCGGCAGCAGATTAATGAACTTTTGGCAGCAGGTGTTCTGCAACCTTCAGACAGCAACTGGTATTCCCCAATCCACCTCGTCCCCAAACATGATGGATCTTTTCAAATGTGCGGCAATTACATATGCTTAAACGCTCGTACCGTCATGGACAATTACCCAGTGCCAAACATCAATGACTTCACTCATATGTTATCGGGCACCACAATTTTCAATGTTATTGACTCTAAACGTTCATACCCCCAGATTCCTGTGGCGGCGGAAGACATTCCTAAGATGGCTATTCTCTTACTGCTCAGTTATTCCAATACCAATTCATGCCCTTCGGCCTAAAGAACGTGGCGCAAATGTGACACTCGGCCACCCAGACCCCTCGGCCGAGTTATTCATCGCTACGGATGCCAGCGACATCGCGGTGCGGCAGTGTTGCAACAACGCAAGGGCGTCATGGTTTCTACCCTTCATTTCTTCTCCAAGAAACTATCTACGGCTCAGAGAAAATATTCTGCATTCGATAGAGAGCTCCTTGCTGTTTATGAGGCAAGCAAACATTTCTGCCCCAATGTCAAGGGACATTTGTTTTCGTCCTCACCAATCACGAACCACTGACAGAAACGTTTTGCAACCCATCTGAGGACCCACCCCCTCAACGTTACCGCCACTCTGACCTGGTTTCTCAATTCACAATGGGTGCAGATAATGTCGCTGCAGATTTCTTCTCATGGATCAGTGCTGTTTCCCGCATCACTGATCTTTCCGATCTGGCCTCACTCCAAGCTTCTGACGAAGATCCTCAGGCACTCCTACGAGACCCACAAGCATCATTTGTCTTCACAAAGGCTAAATTTCCTGGTGTTTCCAACAAGGAGTGGTGTGATTCTTTGACTGGCACCCTACGCCCTTTGCTCCCATCCAGGCTGCGCCGACAGGTTTTCAACGACCTGCATAACCTGGCCTACCCGGGTGTTCGAGCCACCACACATCTTGTGTCAGAACGTTTTGTTTGGAAGAATATCAAACGGGACTGTCAAACCTGGGCATGCCACTGCGTCACTTGCCAGCGCAACAAGATCAGCCGCCACAACTCTCCGCCTCTGGGCAAGTTCGACATTCCCGCAGAACGATTCCGTCACATACATATTGATCTGATCAGGCCTCTTCCTCCTTCGGAGGGCCAACTCTTGACCGTTTGTCTCGCTGGGTCGAGGCCATTCCTCTCCCTAACATTACTGCTGAGATGGTAGCCAAGGCTTTCATTGGCTCAAGGATTGCTCGTTTTGGGTGCCCAACCACTATCACCACCGATCAGGGTCGACAGTTCGAATCCTCCCTTTTCACCATCCTCTGCAATATTTGCAGTATTAAACAAATACACACTACAGTCTATCACCCTGAAAACAATGGGTTGGTGCAGAGATGGCACTGCACCCTCAAGATGGCCCTTCGATGCCATGATTGTCTCTGGTGGGAAGCTCTCCCGTGGGTGCTACTTGGCCTATGCTCAACCTATAAACCTGACCTACAGGGGACTATAACCGAATTTCTTTTTGGCATGAATCTGGTCCTACCGGGTCAATAGTTTGTATCAACCACAAAACTTAATATCTGTGAACTCTAAGTGCTCTGTCGAGCCTCCACCTTAACTTTACTTTTGTCAGTTCATTGTTATATTTCATTATGTACAGACGCAGTGTCAAGTGCAAATATATACGAGCTACGACGTATACGGGAATTAAGTTTTCTTTATCCCAATTACCGATCCGGTTCCCATATAAGTATCTCTGCCAAAAGCTTCCACATCTTTCAGAATTTAAACTAAAATAAGGTGTCTTTGCGGACTTGACATTAGGAAATTGATGTTGACTTTGAATCCACAATGACCTTAAATGACAAAGAAGAACGGGTATCATTCAAGCAAGTCGTTACAAAGTTATTTGGACATGAAAAAGACCCAGAATATGTTTCTATTATAGCTACAATGTTAAAGAAGTTTAAAACTTTAGGATGTTTAATGAGCCTGAAAGTTAACTTTTTGAACAGTTACCTTGATTACTTCCTGGACAATGAGGGAGATGTTAGTGAGGAGCAGGGAGAGCATTTTCACCAGGGCATTAAAGTGATGGAAAAATACTACAAAGGCCGCTGGAACACCAACATGATGGGAGACTATTGTTGGTCACTTCACCGTGAAGTTCAGCAAGCGACTCATCATAGAAAAAGCTACACAAGAAGCTTCAAAGAAAAAGGAAAAAGAAAATATAAACCAATTCCAGCTGACAAGTGAAACCTCTATTAACACATATCATTGTTTTAAGTAGCGTACTGTAAATAGAAACCATGCTTGTGTTGTAACAAAGCTTTTCATTAATTTCCCCGTTTACCGTATAGCATAGGATTTTTATACTATATAATAAAAAGCAGATTGCTATAAAATTATAGATGATACAAAAAACTAAGGCTAGATTTGGATTCAGCTCATAAAAATCTATACAGATCAGGTAGGAAAGTAAAAAAAGTTTTTTAAAAGAAATTTTTTGTTGGCCTGTGTAAGCAGTTTTAGTATCTACTTGCAGGTGCTAGATAAATTACATTAGGCCATGCTAAGAAATTATGTCTTCAAGAATTGGTTTACTGCTTGAAATTCCGAAACATATTCTGTCAAAAACACTGAGGAACCATTGCTGTCTTCCTGGTGGTGAACTTTATTATTATCCCCAGAATAACATCCGTATTTCACAATTTTCATATGTTTCTGAAGTTGATAAAATAGCTTGCAGAGAAGATGATGACAAGGTTCCACAACTATGGTAAGGAAGGCACCTAGCACACTTTCATAGCAGAATAAAAAATCTGTAATCTAGGCTTGCTTAATGTATGGATATGGGTGGTGATTATCTGGAAAAGTAATTAAAGTTGTGTTTTAAATATACCGTACATTAACTTAATATGGAAATAGAGAAGTTAAGAAATATTTTCTGTCTTATATCTTTATTTTCCAGATAAATCACATTATTACATGATTTCCATCAATAGCGTTCACTGAATGAAGTGAATGTTATAAGCATAATATCATCACAAGTTGAGCATTTTGAGCGTACCATTAACTAAGAAAAAGGCAGAAAGAGGAAGATAAAAATGTTAGAGAAGGCACGTGCATATAATGTATCCCAACAGCAGGAAAGAACTTAAACCTAATGTTAAGATTTCTCTCTAAACATGAAAAATACTTACAGCAACCAGAGTTCTCAAGCATTTTTCCTTATATGTAAATCTCCATAATTCTTTGTCCTCAGTTCGATGAATGATAATACTAAAGCTTCAACACTTCTTACATTATTTGATACAATTATCAGCTGTAATTCCACTTTTTGTTCTGAGCAATGAAAGATTTCAAACCATTTTTGGTCATTTTAACTAAAAATTTTTGCTATTTTCTGTGATTTTGTAACTATTTTATGTTGTCTTTAAGCAGAAATTAAGTTGAACTGCTATGTATTCATGTTATTTATGTTCTGCATGCCGTAACTAGAGATTCTAGATAATCTTAGCTGGTCAAAAGAGTAGAATATTTTTTAACTATCCGTAACTGTATTATCAAACTGAGGAGCCCAATATTATTAAAGAATCTCGCAGTTTCTGAAAGTTCCCCCACACTTCACATACTTAAACTCATTGTAACTCTTGGAACAGTTATAGCTGTAGAAATACAGTACAAATTTTTAAAAGGCTTTGTCTGAAAGCTAGCAAAGTTATCAGTCTTGCTTATGTGCCCGTTGACATTAATACCTCTACTATTCAGTGAGTTGTTACCTCTACTGCTAAATTATTTACATTCTGGCAGAATTTTCTACTAACAAAGTGCAGATAAAGTTATATAAGCTGGCATTTTCTAAAAATGAAAAGAGAAAGAACTACCAGAGGCTTACACTATAAACTGCTGCTGAGAGAAAGAGAGAGAGAGAGAGAGAGAGAGAGAGAGAGAGAGAGAGAGAGAGAGAATGACATAACATTGTTGGTTCATTATAAATCACAAAACGGCTTCAAAACCTTCATATAATTCCAACAGTTTTTCTTTGTTGTGCTCAATGTATCATCTACTTGCCTTTTCCATTAATAAAATACGCCCAAGCTGCTGATGGTGAAACAATGTCAAGTGGAGAAAGCAATAATGATGTATTTAGTACAAGCAGATCAGGAGCTGTTGTTATGTGATCTTGAAGGTTGTTCCCAACTGGAAGATCTTGCAAAACATCAATCTGATGACAAGAAAACGATGATAAAAGATTAATTGAATTGTAAACTGTTATGTAACAGGCTGTTCAGAATTTAAGTTCTAATGTTTTATCAAATCACTGCAATAAATGCGGTGCACATGAGTGTCTAGCAAGTACACCAGAGCATAGTTACAAACCAAAAACTCACTGATTTTACTAAAAGGTATTTATGAATGCTCACTATGTCCACGCATCTGACAGTTCACACCAACCTACGCATACTCCAATATGCCTGCGTGTATGTTTAAAGAAAGCAATTTCACACATAATGTTTTTCTTTTTCTTTGAAAAATCTTACACAAAAGCTCTGTAATGGAAAATAACAAAATCTTGTTCTTCTTTCTTCGATCAACATTCTGCTGATTATGGAGGGATGCCAACTCTGCAAGTAAACAAGTTGGAAAACATAAAATGGACACAAACCATCATCATCATCATAATCATGGTGCTGAAATGAAATGATTGTATGGCACTGTTGGCCGGGAGGCTCCATTCAGTTCGGCTGCCAAGTGCAAGTCTTATTTCAGTCGGCGCCACATTGGGCGACTTGCGTGCTGATAATGAGGATGAAATGATGATGAAGACAACACAACACCCAGTCCACGAGTGGAGAAAATCTCCATCTCGGCCAGGAATCAAAACCAGGCCCACTGCATGGGAGGCAAGCAAGTTACCATTCAGTTAAGCAGGTGGACATCATGGTGCTGATGTCAGCCGATAGTGAATGCAGTGATCTGTGTTGAGAAATAAATGAACAGAATAAAAAAATGTAAACTCCATCTGTAGGCCCTGATGGGCCCACTGATACTGACCAATTGCCACGTTTTCCTCTGCCAATAGGACACTGGATGTGGTATGGATGGGCATGGGGTCAGTAAACTGCTCTTTTAGGTATTGTCAGTTTTCCTGACCTGGAGCCACTACTACTCAGTCAACTACCTCCTCAACTGACCTCACATGGCTGAGTGGACCCCATTCCAATCCTCCCACCAAGGATAAATCCCTCGCAGTACCAAGAATGGAATCAAGGTCCTCCACATGGCAGTCAGACATGCATACTATTCAGCAATGAAGGCAGACTAAATGAACAGAGCACCATTAGCTTTTTGTATTATGATGTAACTCTCAGCAAGAATGTATAAACAATTCAGTATTTTTAAATTTTGTTGTTACTTTTTTGTTCTTAAACTGCAACTGCACAACCTGTCCAAATATCCTTTTAAGAGCAATCAATGGATGAATAAAACTACTACTACTACTACTACTACTACTACTACTACTACTACAATTCTGAGTCCCTGTTTCTGTCCTGTAATCATTTCATTGCAGGTAGAGGAGGTACAGAGATGTGGTGCTTCACACACCACCACCTTATAGTTTTTAATCTGCTGAATAAGATATCAGAGACAGAGTATATGATTACAGGGGCAACATGTCCAATCTGTCATCATGGAAGTTATTAATTTGCAACTGACTGACCTCCCAAGGGAAGGAGATGGTGTACCATCATCTATCAGAAACAAATTGTTAACATCTTCACACTGCAGTGGCAAAACCTGTCAATATTTAGATACATCTTTCATGTTACAGTGCAAGGAAGGAAGTTGGGGTGCTAACTGTTGTTTCCATTACAGAGGTAATCTATTTCTAAAACACTGAGCATACCATCTGTAAATGAAGTTGCCACGGGATAGTGTCTTTTGAATACCTATTAAAAATAGTGCAGTACAAACAAGACTGATTAAATTCTGGATCACCAAATGTTACTCCCGGGCATTCATTTTTCCTTCTCAGTGCTGAAAATTCTGCCTCCTTGTAGAATCACATGGAATTAATGCACAGCACACAATACAGAATTAACCTTACAGTGTTTCTCCTTAAACCAGTGCAACAAGCTTAGCCACAGGTTCATCCATTACCTCAAAACCAATTCATGCAATTATTCTGAGTATCTATACCTATAGTTCGGTAAAAGGTATAATATGTGGTTCAATGAAAACGAAAATGAGAAAAACTTTTTGATAAAAAATGTTTAGAATAGTCAACAAAGAGAGCTGTTATCAATGAACATGAGTGAGTCATTAAATAATGTGTATCTTATTACAGATCTTTATCTGAGAGACTTACAGAAATGTTTGTGGTTTATTTTTTGACATAATAACTCCGATTTGCAACATATGTTGGCTTGAACAAGTTTACAAAATGGTTCAAATGGCTCTGAGCACTATGGGACTCAACATCTTAGGTCATAAGTCCCCTAGAACTTAGAACTACTTAAACCTAACTAACCTAAGGACATCACACACACCCATGCCCGAGGCAGGATTCGAACCTGCGACCGTAGCAGTCCCGCGGTTCCAGACTGCAGCGCCAGAACCGCTAGACCACCGCGGCCGGCGAACAAGTTTACAGATGCCTACAAAACAAAAGTGTTTGTTGTGGCTCTTAACCATCTTCACACTATCCCAGTGACTTCACAATTATTTGCAAGCATCTTCTCCCACAAACATTCAGTCAAAGGTCCAAACAAGTGAAAATATGATGATGGGCAGTTTAGGCTATAAGGAAAATGTTTTACATGTGATATTTCAGATCATATCCTTATAATGTGCAATGATGTGCAACTGTATGGAGGTGTGCATTCTTACAGCAGAGCAGTACTAGAGAGAGAAGTGACCACCCTACTGATTTGATAGGCCTCAACTGCGTTATCAATATGTCACCATAGCAAGCATTCACCACAGTGCATCTGATTCCCTGGTACTGCACCAATTAAACAGAGAACCGACTCATGGAGATAACATCTTGGACCTATTGATAACAAACAGACACGAACTTTTTGACTCTGTAAGAGCAGAACAGGGACTCAGCAATCATAAGGCCATTACAGCATCCCTGAATATGGAAGTAAATAGGAATATAAAAAAAGGAAGGAAGGTTTATCTGTTTAGCAAGAGTAATAGGAGGCAGATTTCAGACTACCTAACAGATCAAATCGAAAATTTCTGTTCTGACACTGACAATGTTGAGTGTTCATGGAAAAAGTTCAAAGGCAATCATAAAATGTGTTTTAGACAGGTACATGCCAAGTAAAACTGTGAGGGATGGGAAAAACCCACAGTGGTTCAACAACAAAGTTAGGAAACCACCGCAAAAGCAAAGAGAGCTTCACTGCAAATGCAGCTTCACTGCAAACTCAGCCAAAACCTCTCAGACAAACAGAAGCTAAACAATGTCAAAGTTAGCATAAGGAGGGCTATGCATGAAGCATTCAGTGAATTCGAAAGTAAAATTCTATGTACCAAATTGATACAAAATCCTACGAAGTTCTGGTCTTACGTTAAATCAGTAAGTGGATCGAAACAGCATATACAGACACTCTGGGATGATAATGGCATTGAAACAGAGGATGACACGCGTAAGGCTGAAATACTGAACACCTTTCTCCAAAGCTGTTTCACAGAGCAAGACTGCACTGCAGTTCCCTCTCTAAATCCTCACACAAATGAAAAAACGGCTGACATCGAAATAAGTGTCCAAGGAATAGAAAAGCAACTGAAATCACTCAACAGAGGAAAGTCCACTGGACCTGACGTGATACCAATTTAATTCTACACAGAGTACGTAAAAGAACTTCCCCCCTTCTAACAGCCATGTACCGCAAGTCTCTAGAGGAACGGAAGGTTCTAAATGATTGGAGAAGAGCACAAGTAGTTCCAGTTTTCAAGAAGGGTCGTTGAGCAGACGCGCAAAACTATAGACCTATATCTCTGACATCGATCTGTTGTAGAATTTTGGAACATGTTTTTTGCTCACGTATCATGTCATTTCTGGAAACCAGAATCTACTCTGTAGGATCCAGAAACAGTGATCATGTGAGACCCAAATCGCTTTATTTGTTCATGAGACCCAGAAAATATTGGATACAGGCTCCCAGGTAGATGCCATTTTCCTTGACTTCCGGAAGGCGTTCGATACAGTTCCGCACTGTCGCCTGATAAACAAAGTAAGAGCCTACGGAATATCAGACCAGCTGTGTGGCTGGATTGAAGAGTTTTTAGCAAACAGAACACAGCATGTTGTTCTCAATGGAGAGACATCTACAGACTTTAAAGTAACCTCTGGCGTGCCACAGGGGATTGTTATGGGACCACTGCTTTTCACAATATATGTAAATGACCTAGTAGATGGTGTCGGAAGTTCCATGCGGCTTTTCGCGGATGATGCTGTAGTATACAGAGAAGTTGCAGCATTAGAAAATTGCAGCGAAATGCAGGAAGATCTGCAGCAGATAGGCACTTGGTGCAGGGAGTGGCAACTGATCCTTAACATAGGCAAATGTAATGTATTGCCAATACATAGAAAGAAGGATCCTTTATTGTATGATTATATGATAGCGGAACAAACACTGGTAGCAGTTACTTCTGTAAAATATCCGGGAGTATGCGTACGGAACGATTTGAAGTGGAATGATCATATAAAATTAATTGTTGGTAAGGTGGGTGCCAGGATGAGATTCATCGGGAGAGTCCTTAGAAAATGTAGTCCATCAACAAAGGAGGTGGCTTACAAAACACTCGTTCGACCTATACTTGAGTATTGTTCATCAGTGTGGGATCCGTACCAGGTCGGGTTGACAGAGGAGATAGAGAAGATCCAAAGAAGAGCAGCGCATTTTGTCACAGGGTTATTTGGTAAGCTTGACAGCGTTACGGAGATGTTTAGCAAACTCAAATGGCAGACTCTGCAAGAGAGGCGCTCTGCATCATGGTGTAGCTTGCTGTTCAGGATCGAGAGGGTGCGTTTCTGGATGAGGTACCGAATATATTGCTTCCCCCTACTTATACCTCCCGAGGAGATCATGAATGTAAAATTAGAGAGATTCGAATGAGCACTGAGGCTTTCCGGCAGTTGTTTTTCCCGCGAACCGTATGCGACTGGAACAGGAAAGAGAGGTAATGACAGTGGCATGTAAAGTGCCCTCCGCCATACCCCTGGGTGGCTTGTGGAGTATATATGTAGATGTAGATGAAAGTTCTTGAGATCTCTAAAGATTGTAAGCATGAGATTCCTGGTGGATACCAGTATCCTGAACTTGTTTTTAACTGGTGATAATGAGAGTTTCCAGTCCTCTGATTAGTTCTTAGTCTACTGTACCCAAGACATATCTCCTGCCATAATTTCACCCATGCAAGCATCTCCTTCATGTGCACAATGGCTCAAGTGTCCCTGAGACACCTGTTTGATAAGCATCAATGTGATTGTCAGGGAGATACCTCAGTACCCACCAGTTACACACTTTCTACAACCAAGTCCATCATGGATATATTGTAAGCTAAACTACGACCTATGTTGAATTCCATGGAAATTCCATCAACAATGAGGCTAGTCTATCTGCTGTTTCATTGACTCAATTCACATGCTCACTGGTCTTCCACTTCAATATTTTTAGCTGATATTTGGCTTTCTATAGTTTTGTTTTAAATTTTCCCTTTGTGTAAACAACTGGACAAAATCTAGTTAGTCTTTGCATCACTCAGACAAAATCTAGTTAGTCTTTGCATCACTCAATTCATGACAGTTTATTAGGGATATTGCTGCAAATTGTGATGCATACAGTAATGGTTGACGTCATTGGCTGGCATGCTGGAAGTTGCTATTTCAAACATGGCCACCAGCAATTATACATTACTTAGTATTTATCATTTCTGGAAGGTTGTTGAAGTATCTTTTGTTTATTTATTTTGTAACAGAGCAGCATTTTGGAATACTTGATGTCTGTACGAATAGCTTCACTCTTCATCCAGGAGTTCAGTTCTGTTCTTGTTGTACATAGGAGTTTTTAATAAATGTACTTTCAGTGCTAAGTGTTGTATTTCATTGACAACCCTACTTTCAGATTTGAACTTGAGTGTGGTCATTATGTGACAATATCTACAAGACAATGCTAGTGCAACAGAACAATATGAAATAGAAGATTAATCCATTATGTAATCTGATCAACTTTTTATGTTGTATATAGCTTTGCCAAGACACCAGGATGCCCTTCCTCCTAAATAGCCTGATAGTCTCACTTCTTCCAAACCTTTCCTGCAATTTGCATGGGCTATAACCATTCTTCAAAAGTTACCATGTGAGCCATCTTATATTTCTGGCTGTACCTAATGCCACCTGATAAGAGGTGTTTTCTTCATATTTATTATTTTATAGAGGTATTCTTTTGCTAGCGAGTAAAGCCATAGTTGCAGTGAAATATCTGGACCCATTTTTATGTACCACCTCTCACTGACAAAGTGAGACACTGCCTTGTACTTTCAGTGATAAATGAATCAGAAAATGGAATACATGGAAACAGATAGTGTAAAAGCTTCCTGATAAATATGCAATGGAATACATACAGTGGAATGAGTAAAGACAACAACTAATTGTATAAGAGAGAAGTTGAGAAGCTGATTAGCACAGTCAGGCAGGAGAACTCATAAAATGCTCCTCTGTATTTGTGCTCTGGTGAAGACTGCAATTCAAAAGCCTGAGCTGTGATGTCAAATTTTTATTTTTCATATAACTGTCAGCTCGCCATTATCTTCATTATATGGTGAATTATTTTGTTTCTTATTCCATTGTTAAGAAACATATTTTGTTTATTTTCTTTTATTTTAATGACTACAAATTCTTACTTCATAGATAAACCTCAAAATACCAATGAGATGATAAAGAGACTGGACTTCATTTCTGACACATTATAAGAAAACAATTGCTTAAGTGTATACACAAAAAGTAGACAAATGTTACCATATTTTCTTCCAAGTGTTTCTTTGGTCCTATTCCCGATAACATTAAAAGTTTTGCAGAGCCAATAGTTCCAGCAGATAAAACAATTCCTCTGCGAGCCTTCACAGTGAAGTTCTGTTTAGACTGCATATATGTGACTGCATTTGCTTCATATTTCATTCTGAATAATATCTGAAATAATTTAAATGTAATGAAAAATAAGAAATGGAAAGTCAGGATGGAATAACAGCAATATTATAAAAAGGACAGATTGTTACTCACCATATAGAGGAGGCATTGAGCAGCAATCACAAGACTACTAAATATTTAAATGTTCATTGTGCTTACCTGTGATTCAGTGCCTCCTCTGTATGGAGAGTGGCAATCTCTTTTCGTAATACTGCTGTAATGAAAAATTAATATCATCAATTCTCAAGTTACAAAATAACAGTTACACAATTACATTAAATGACTGACTGCATACTGTTTAGCTAATTTTAATTCATGACCGAAGACCTAATGACGCACTAAAAAAACTGAGTGTTATAGAATGGCAGTACAACATAACTTTCAGAGAAATTTCTTTATTATTCATTCACTGTCTCCAGCAGATCCCATAAAAGAGGAGAACCTTCTGTGACATGCTGTGAGTCAAGAAATATAGTAACATACAGAAAGATATCACATAAAATTAATTTGTATACCGTATTAACAACAAACTATCACTGCACTGCTAATTTCCATCCAATAATATTTTTCAAAAAAATATTTTACATCTACAAATATGGAGTCCTATTTATAAAACATTATTGCTTGTTATACAACTTTTTTAAGAAATACGGGTACTTGCGATGTAGGTAACAACAGTTTAAATACTTCAGAGCATAAACTTTGTTTTAACAAAGCATGCTATCAGTCTGAATCACAGGAATAAATAAATAAATCCTCCATTCATTCCATAACTCATTCATTTATTCATTCAACATTTTCTCTCCATTCCAGCAAGAATGTAAAGCTACAGGGAAGCAGAATGAGACAAAGTATACAACAATATTACAAGGAGACAGGACTGGACAAAGTACTGCCAATAGACACATAAAAAATTGGAAACATTTACACTAGCTTTTAGAACTGTTCATTCCTTTTTTACAGAGAAGAGAGGGATAGTTTGTGAAAGCTTTGAAAGGAGGGGGACAGATCATTCAGATCCCCAGCTGAGAGACCTCCACCTCTTCTCCGGGTGTGGGGACACAAAGATGAAGAGCCAAGTATCAGAGAGTGTACGAGGTCAAAGGTAGTAAATGGTAAGTCCACTAACTCTGAACACAATAAAAGATATGCTCGTGAAAATCCAACAACTATTTATTAGAGCATTATGTGACAGCATAAACATACGTAGTACAATACTGGTTAGTGATATGTACAAGACTGCCAGCTGCACATGGTGCTTGGCAATATAAAGAACATTTGCCCACCAGGAGCTGTTGCCTATTGGTTGCAGGCAACTGCATAGCGTCCATGACGGGCATTCTCTGGTGGGGGTCTGGAAAAACTAAACAGCATGATATTCAAGTGTGTGACACATGCCACGTTAGTGGTGGCAGAGGTGTAGTAATGTTTGGGTTACTACACTCCTCCTTCCTTGTGGGTGGGGGCAAAGAGTGATCAGATGACAGCTCCTCTTCAATGCACTGATGACTGACATATCCATACTCCTAGGCACAAACAGTTCCTGGTGTGCATGGACCAGCGAGTAGGAGCAGAAATGGTGCGAGCATGGTCTCACATGTTTTCCTCCCGCTCCAGGAGAGGAGCTGAAGACCCCCCTACCCCAGGGGCAGTGGTCATGTCAACATTGGACTCAACGCCAGGAACAGTGAGCTGGGAAGCCATAGTGTCCAGCGGTAATGTTGGTGGCACTAGTGTAGGAGGCACCTGCATCAGCATCAGAAGTCCCTGCACAGGCGCAGGAGGTGCCTGTGGTTGCACTTACAAAGTCCCAGTATACATGCAACATCCCCCCCCCATCATGAGAAAAGGCACCACAGGGGCATATAGAGGCCAACCTGAATTGCCTGTAGGGGGCCTGGCCACTGACAGAGCAGCCAGAAATCATGTTAGGAGGGTGGGCGGGCATGGCCTGGATGGGTGCTGCCCATAGTGAACAGCAATGCCAATGGAAGAGGCATTGGTGCAGTGGTCTGCAGAGAGGTGTCAGCGCCCACCCGAGGGCACAACTGAGTCTACTGACATACCACAAGATGCTTGTCTGTCTGTGCCATGAACACATGGCTCCCTTACTGACTGGGAAGATGTGTGGAATCCAATGTGGATGTTGTCTGAACTGGAGTTCTGGGAATTGGGTCCACAGCTACTGCTGATGCCGTCCTGGAACTAGTAATTGGGAAATCGTCAATAGTTGCCGTGCTTCTGTGACATCAGTGGCACTGCAAGATGCCTATACAGCAGTAGGAGATGGAACACCATACATAGCTGTCGGCCATGTAAGAGTTCGGCCGGGCCCATGCCCCTGACTGGAGTCACTCTATAAGAAATGAGAAAGAGTATAAGGGTCTCTTTCACAGAAATTCCATGACATATTTGCGCATTTGTGTTTTGAAAGACCACATACCACTGGATTGCAGATGAGAGGGAGGTGCGGTGACATGGCGGATGCCACTGACTGAGCAAAAAACTGAGGATCATTGTCCAAAGCGACCACACAAGGTAGATGTTCAGAAGAAAAAATTTCTGACAGTGCCTTGACTGAATCATCTGCTGTGATAGATGGACAAGAAACAACGAAAGGAAATTTCAGAAAAGGTCATTAACCAACAACCAAAAAGTTTCTAAAAACAGGTCCAGCAAAGTCAATTCTCAAGGTAGTGTGAGTGCTGGCGAAAGGGAGAAACAATGCCAGGGGCCACTTGTCGATTTGAGCACTTGCAGTATGTTGTGACCAGGAGCTCCACCTTGCGATCAATACTGGGCCAGAATTTGTGCTGACGTTACAACATTTTAGAGTGGGAGACTTCCCAATGACCTTTATGTAACAGGTTGATAACCTCCCTAGCCAACATTTCTGGAATCACATCATGTGGAGGACCCCCTTCCATTGACAAGAGAATGACATCATCCTACAGGGAAGGATCATGACAGAGAGCATAGAAGTTTCACAATGGGTCAGATGCCCAGCCCCGTTGACTGTCAGGCCACCTGTGTTGTATCATGAACCCAACTTGTTTAAGCATTGGGTCCACAGCTACTGCTGATGCAGTCCTGGTACTAGTAATTGGGAAATCATCAATAGTCTGTCTTGCTTCTGTGTCAAAAGGAAAACTCAACAGTTCTTCCTGATCAAACAAAGGATCGGACCCCATTAGCAGCCAAGACAATGTGTACTGCAATGTAGGGCGGAAATGGATATCTCAATTATATCTCAATAAAAATAAGGCCCAATGGTGAATGCAATGAGGAGCTTTGTCAGGTAAAGAAACTGATGGATGAAACAAGGAAACTAAACGTTTATGGTCTGTGACTAAGTGGAATTTTGTACTGTATAAGAATACATGAAATTTCTTTATGGCATAAATGATCACAAGGACTTATTTTTCAACTTGTGAATGGTGCTGCTGAGCTGTGTTGAGCGTTTTGGAGACAAAAGCACTAGGTTGCCCAGGTTGGAAAGATGCGAGGCAAGGCACGGAGCATAATGTGATTGCAAGCTGCACAAATGCATGCTCACAGTCTGGTGACCACTGGACAGGAATATTTTTGTGAAGCAATTAGTGCAGGGAGTGAGCCAGAGTGATAGCACCTGGAAGAAACCTGTGATAGTGTGTTATTTTACTAAGAAACACTAGCAGTTCCCATAGATGCATTGGACAAGTCAAAACCATTTTAGCAGCAACATGGTGTTCCAGGGGTCTAACAACTTATCTGGAAAGTTCATGACCCAGATACACAAAAGCACATTGAAAAAATTCTGAATTAGTAAGATTACACGTAAAGCGTATGGTTTGCAAAACTGCAAAGAGAGAATGGAGGTTATGTAAGTGTTCTTCTGTTGTAGTGTCCATCACTACAATATCATCAGGATAGTTGATGTAGCAAAGAACCTCCACTGTTACTTGCTCCAAAAAGCATTGGCAAATAGCTGGGACATTAGCCACCCCAAACATTAAACATTGATATTGATAAAGACCAAAAGGCATGTCACAACAAGCAATTATTTTCATGTGTCATTAATGGAACATGCAGGTAGGCCCCAGGTAAGTCAATCCTGCAAAAGAATTGGCCCCCCAGCCATTTTTGCAAGTAATTCATCAGTTCAAGGCACAGGTATGTGTCAGTAACAGACTGTGCATTGATGGTAACTTTAAAGTCTCCACAAAGTCAGAGCTGACCCAACAGTTTTTTGACAACCACCAATGAAGTAGCCGCACTCACTTGTTAAAAGTGGTGAATGATGCCTAGTGATGTCAACCAATCTAGTTCAGACTTAACTTGTTCACATAAGGACACAGGTAAGGATCACAACCAGCAATAACACAGCTGAGCTGAAGGTTTAAGTGTGATGTGGACTGTGAAGTTTTTCACACACCCTAATCCCTCAAAAACAAATCCAAAAATTCAGAACACAATGAATCTATGTCTTGATAGGGAATATGATCTGATAGTAGATGTACAGTGTCAGTAACAGAAAAGTCAAAAGAAACGAAAGCAACTAACCAAACAAATTTTCACTATGAGGATCATTAACAACCAAATATGTGATAGCATGTACGACAGATTTCTCAGTCTTGGCAACAGTAAATGATCAAGAACAGGAATATGTTGTCTACTGTAGTTTAACAGACGGCATTTGACATGAAGCAATGGTATGGAGGCCAGTTTTGTATATGTCTGAGAGCTGAGGAGTGAAACTGTCCACTTGCAGGGATAATGGTTTATTCAGCATAAACATTTCAATAAAGAGCTTATTCTGATCTGTAGACAATGATGAAACAGAATCAATGTCAAAGTCCATTTGTTCTGAGGAAGGCTGAGAACAACAAAATGATGCAATGCAGCTTTTCTTGTGACAGTCGTGGCACAACACCCACTGCCTGGAGCATGCAGCTCTCTCATGTTGCACAAAATAAGAGGGACATGACAGAAGTGCTGCATGGTGTCCTTGTTGTTGTTGCCAATGGGGCTGTCAATTGTGGCCAGGTTTCCTGCTTTGAATAGCATCAACATCCTCTATACTCGGTGAGCCCATTGCTATGCACTGATGTGGCTCACTATCAATGACTGCGACACCCCTCACAGTTCAA